>NW_026067895.1:6029847-6038187 GCF_014885135.2 Alexandromys fortis
TATATATCCATTCATTAACAACTTGTTAGTAATGAAAAAAATACAAGGAAAATTCTCAGGGACACAGGCATTTTGTGAAGATATGTAGCAAAATTTATCAACTAGTTTGTAGCTAATCATCCCAGTAGCTGTGGGGAGGATCCTGCCGTCTCTTAAAGGGGCCTCTACAAAAGTTACAAAAGGAGAAAACTAAACCATTGAGAGAACTAAGGAAGAGGCAAAGAATATGTGCATTATTCTATATTTCTTAAGTGTGATTAATAATATCCGGACATGGTTAGTAAATTAACGGCCTTTTTTTTTTTATCACCTGAATCCCAGGACCTAATCAAAAACAATTACTCTATTGCATCAAAAGCTGGAACAAAGAGTTAATTGCTATTCTGAATCAAAGCAGGAAGGTGTCAGTGAAGGAAACTTAGGTTAACATAGGTGCTATTGATCTCTTGAAGGACTATGATATAACAAGGACAGACACCTACAATATCAACCTAATTTAGCATGAATCTTTGAAAGGCTTAGATCTAGCAAGGTTAGATAGATACCTGCAATTCTGCTGTGTGAAAGTTCCCCTGTGATCACCCCACAAGGACTTCTGATTTACCAAATCATACTGTTGATGAGTTAATTATAGAGAACAGGCTTCCACGTTTTTGTTTTACATCTGTTTGTTTTTTATTGCAGTGTGGGACAAAAGGTTTGACTGTCTTTATTTTAGTCACCAGAATTGCATACTTTGAGAAAAAAGTCATCCTACTAACAAAACACAAGAAAATTGTGCCCAACATATGAGGCATACACTGCTTAAGAGTCCCAAAGCTGAGTTAGAAGGGGAATATATTATCACAGAAGAGAATTTACAGCTAGCTACTCAAAAGGCAGCATTTTTCACAGGCCATCCCTGTGTGAATTTATCATGCATCAGATGTGTAAATGTCTGGTGGGTTGGCCTTCTAAATGTCAGTTGATCTACTGTGTAACCTGGTGGATCTCATGATTTTATGTTGTGTTTGTTTAACTCTGTGAAGTTGTGTTACTTTGCCTCTCTAAAACACCTGATTGGCCTAATAAAGATGAACAGCCAATAGCAAGGCAGAAGAAAGGATAGGTGGGGCTGACAGGAAGAGAGAGAAAATAGGAGAAATCTGGGAAGGAGATTGAGAAGCAAGAGAAGGAGGAGGGGGGCATCAGGGTTCAGCCACTCAGCTACACAGCAAGCCACAAAGGAAGAAGTAAAGAAAGGTGAAAACAGAGAAAAATAAAAGCCCAGAGGCCAAAGGTAGATGGGACCACTTAAGTTAAGAAAAACTGACTAGAAATAAACCAAGCTATTGCTGTGCATTCATAAAAAACAACAAGTAGCTGGGTGGTGGTGGCGCATGCCTTTAACCCAGCACTAACTTAACTTAAGTGTGATTAATAATATCCGGACATGGTTAGTAAATTAACAGCCTTTAACTTAAGAGAGTTAGAGCAGTTAGAGGCAGAGGCAGGCGGATCTCTGTGAGTTCAAGACCAGCCTGGTCTACAGAGCTAGTTCCAGGACAGGCTCCAAAGCCACAGAGAAACCCTGTCTCGAAAAACCAAAAAAAATAAATAAATAAATAAATAAAAAAAAAATAAAAAGTCTCCATGTGATTTATTTGGGAGCTGGGTGGCAATGCTCCAAAAGACAAAAGGGTAAAAAAACAACCAACTACAGGAGACCATGAATCTTCAGGTCAAAGCTGGCAGAATATACAGAATATACTATGTCCCAGGTTAGAATGCTGCTGGGGAGAAAAGTCCTCTCTCTAGACTGTCTTTAACCACCTTTAAAAATTCAGACAATCAGGTCTATTTCTAGTCTGGGTAATATCAGATCTTCAGAGTATCTTTGCCTTTTCAGTGGGAAGATAATTTTTAGTCAGAGGTCATGGTCACTCGTTGACCCTCAACGAGCATTACACTATTTGAAAATGAAAAATCTTTGAAAGTGAAAAAAATGTCAGATTTTGGAAGGATTTGTACTTGTGAATAATTATTCTAGGACAGCAGTTCTCAACCTATAGGTAACCACCCACCCTCTGGGAGGGGGAGGGTCATGCATCAGATATTCTGCATATCAGATATTTACATTACAATTCATAAAAGTAGCAAAATTACAGTAATGAAGTAGCAGTGAAATAATTTTATGACTGGGGGGTCTCTACAACATGAGGAACTGTGTTAAAGGTCGCAGCATTAGGAAGATTGAGAACCACTGAGTTCCACTAAGTCTAGGTGGTGTACCAAGAAAGACTGTAATTATCACTCCCTAATAGTTTGAATCCTGAATGTTTTAAGCCTCGAACTTTGTAAATGATCATTTTGACCTTCAGTGTTTTCATTTTGAACACAATGCTACTCTGTGTAGATGCTTTAGCACAAGATATGGAAGGAACTAGATAACATTCTTTGGATGCTCTGGTTATTAAGAATAAACAATGGCAACCTTTTTGTAGTAAAGTTGCCATCTCCAATTCATGGGGACTTAGCTAGGAAAGGAACAGGAGCTTGGGAACCTGATTACCTTTTCATCTTAACCTGAGCTTCTCATTTGCTAAACACAGAAAGGAATACAGCTTATGATCATAGACCACACAGGATAAGGCTGAAATCTCATTCCAGGCAAAGCATCCCTCTCTGTTATTCCTCCTTTTCATTTCTACCTTGATAACTCTAAGATGATCCCCACATAGGCTTGTAGTAGGAAGGCTGCTTGTCTGTTCCTGGTTGATCAGTACCGAAATAACCACACAAAAACTGTATTAACTAAATCACTGCTTGGCTTATTAGCTTTTGTATACATTTTGCTAACTCTTATCTCTTAAATTCATCCATTTTTAATATTTTATATTTTACCACTAGGCTCTTGGCCTACTGGCAAGGTTCCGGCTGGTGCCTTGCATCTTTCTCCTCTGGAGGCTCCATGGAGTCTCTCTGACTCTGACTTCTTTCTCCCAGCATTCAGTTTAGTTTTTCCCACCTACCTCTATCCTGCCCTGTGAGGCCCAAGACATATTCTTTATTCATTAACCAATAAAAGCAACACATATAAAGGACTTCCCACATCATAGGAAAGATCACTTGGCATCTCCACAAAAGTAGGTACACACGGAAATTATATTGAACCTTTTATTCATCTGAACAGAGAATGGCACCTTTCTTATGGAACAAGTAGTAAATATTTTCATCTTTCTCAGACATGTCAATTTTATTGTAACTTAGTCTATGCTCATAAAAAGGAAGACTAGACAACATATGAATAAATAAGTGATTATGTTTTATATAGAATGTTATTTTTTAAAAAAGAAAAACTATCTTGTTTCTTTAAACATACCAATCCAAGTTCCCACTTCCTCCCCTCCTCTGACTCCCTCCACACACCCTCCCACCCCCCCCCCATCCAACCCTCAGAGAGGTTAATGCACATTGGGGAAGGACCAAGGATCTCCCTACTATATCAAGGCTGAGCAAGATATCCATTCAAAGAAAATAGGTTCCCAAAAAGCCAGTACATGGAGTATGGATAAATCCTAGTGCTACTGCCAGTGGTCCCTCAGTCTGCCCCAGCCATGCAACTGTCAACCACATTCAGAGGGAATAGTTTTGTCCTATGCTTGTTCCTTCCCAGTCTGACTGGAGCTGCTGAGCTCCCATTAGCTCGGGTAGACTGTTTCAGTGGGTGTACCCACCATGGTCTTGACTTCTTTATTTATATTCTCATTCTTCCCACCCTTCAACTAGACTTTGGAGCTCAATCCAGTGCTCTGGAGCAGGTCTGTGCCTCTGTTTCTATCAGTTGCTGGATGAAGGTTCTATGGTGATATTGAAGATATTCATCAGCTTATGCAGGAGAGGATCGGGAGTAAGGGGAACACTCATCCATTGCTGGTGGGAATGCAAACTTGTAAAACCACTTTGGAAATCAGTATGGTGGTTTCTCAGAAAATTGGGAATCAACCTACCTCAGGATCCAACAATACCATTCTTGGGCATATACCCAAAAGATACTCGCTCAATCATATTACAAAGACATTTGTTCAACTATGTTCATAGCAGCATTATTTGTAATAGACAGAACCTGAAAACAACCTAGATGCCCCTCAACAGAAGAATGGATAAAGAAAATGTGTTACATTTACATGATAGATGTTAAAAAAATGGTAAAAACAAAAAACAATGATCTTGAATTTGCATGCAAATGCATGGAATTAGAAAACACAATCCTGAGTGAGGTAACCCAGTCCCAAAAAGATAAATATGGTATGTACTCACTCATAAGTGGATACTAGCTATAAACAAAGAATATTGAGCCTATAGTTCAGAATCCTAGAGAAGCTAAGCAATAAGGTGAACCCTAAGAAAAATATAAATAGATCTCCACCTGGAAAGTCGGAATAGAAAAGATCACATGACAAAATTGGGAGCATGGGAATGGAGGAAAAGGCAGAGTAGAAAGGAAATGGAAGGGGAGAAGAGGAGGGGTGAGGAGAACTTGAGGGAATGGGATAGTAGAGATGGAGAAAGGACAGAGATGAGAGCAAGAAAGAGATAGTTGAGAGAGTCATTATAGGGTTAGCAGAGGAAACCTGGCTCTACGGAAATTCCCAAGAATCCATAAGGATGACCTCAGCTAAGCAATAGAGCAAAGGGGGGCCTAACTTGACTTGCCCTGTAGTCAGAGTGATTATGTTTTTAAGATACTTGTATTTTGGGGAAAATAGGAGACATATCAGGCCTGGAGAACAGAACGTTCTTCTAGATTCTCAGACAGTACGTTTTGGTTGTCCTTGAGTACCCTGTGCCTCTCATTTGAATTAAGATAGAAACTTCTGCTCCTCTAATCTCTTGCTCCCTTTTCATTTTGGAAACAGGCTTTTTTCCTTTACAAATGCCCTTTGAGTTAAATGCACCATTGCACAACATCTATTACATAACATGCAGACTAGGGCTCTGGACAATGCCCAAACAGCTGCATTTTGCAAGGGTCACAGTTGGTTGTGGATCCAAAACTTGTTTATTTGATGTCGAGAAGGTAAAACCACAGGTTGTAAAACATTCTTGGCATTCTCACTTACTCTCTGAGTAGGTACATCATTCACTGTCTTTCACTAGATATCTATGTAGTAATGTACTCCTTAAACCGGGAATCGCAGCTTGTAGTCAAAAAAGACTTTGGAGGCGGCTGCCAATGACAGTCTATTAATTTTCAACAAGTTCTTACTAACCATTATGTGTGCTTTTCAAAACTTTGGCTTCCTTTGCCAGGATTTTTTTTTTTTTTTCTGCTTAGTACTGGACTACGGCTGGAATTTCCAATGTAACTGTTGCCAAGCTTAGAATTTACTTCATACAAAAGTTTATTCTTAGGGATGATTACAAAAGTCAAAGACTTTTCCTTTCATTTTTGCCCTTAAAGAGGAAAAATAAAGTTTTAGTAAAATGATGGGGACTGGGGAGGCCCTCCTCATGACTAGACCCCGAGCGGGTACCTTTTTTATTTTTTTATTTATGTAATTTTTTTTTTTTGGCATTTTAAGATAAGGTATCTCTGTAGCTTTGGAGCCTGTCCTAGTACCAGCTCTTATAGACCAGGCTGGCCTCAAACTCAGAGATCCGCCTGCCTTTGCCTCCTGAGTGCAGGAATTAAAGGCGTGTGCCACCACCGCCCTGTGCAAGCTGGTACTTTTTAAACATGGGGTCCTTGCAAATAATATTTAATCACTTCCTTCTCAGTGATAAGCTAAATTTCATGCTCATACACACATACATATAAAGAAATACAGGGTTATATTTAACTGATGGCTTCCAATTCCTGTACCAAGAAATGTACAGACCATGACTTCTGCCATCACTGAAACCAGCTCGAAAGGCACACATCAATACACAGTTCCGTTGAACAAGCAATTGTTTTATGAAAGCAAAGCTCTTTTTTACATAGGTAGTTGAACATTCTACTAATAAGAATAATAAATTAAAATAAGATTAGGCACAAAACATAACTGAATAGTGGAATGAACTCTTCTGCAGTGGGCCAAATGTTTGCTTCCTCTCAAAGTGCACGTGCTAAAGTCATAACCTTCAGTGTGCTGCTGTGAGAAGTGGGATTTATGGGATAAAAATGGGTCATGAAGGGGAAGACCTTATCAGTGAGATTAATGACTTCATAAGAAAGAACCCAGAAAAATGACTTTATAAGAAAGAACCCAGAAAAAGGCTCTTGGTGATTTTCTTTTTTCTAGTCCCGGCCTCATTGCTTTGAATTTTTCCATCTCTCTTTCTATTCTGGTACTATGGACTAGACCCAGAGCCTCAGACTTGATGGGCAAGCATCCCAACACCTAACTATGTCACCAGCTTTTCCGGCTAATGTCTCCATTTTAAAATATTAGTTCATAAAAATAATCAAATACTTGTAAGTTAGGAGCACATATCACAATACATATTTATCTATTTATGTGTTTGTTTGTTATATGCTTATGTTCTCTTAGTAGAGCAGAGATGTTCTGAGTTCCAGTGTTCCCTGCTTAGCTGAGTAGCTGGTTAAGTGTGCTGGTTAAAGAGGTATAGTTAAATGAAAGTTCAATTCTTTCAGTATCATTTTTAAATTTAAAAATTACTAACTGATTCAATAAACCATACATTTTTCAAACAAAAAAAAAGGGAAAATACTTCAAAGGATATGGTAAAGCTTTGGAAAATTTGTTTATAAATTAGAAAAGTATAAATCCATGTGTGCATAGAGAAGCCTGTTTTGTCTGCTGCAAAAGACATAAAGCCTTCCAAAGACAGTTAAGCAGGGGTATATGGGTACTCAGGTAAAAAACTATATCATTGAAGATAGATATGTGACAGTTGTCAATTTGATTAGACCTAAAAATAAGAAACTTACTTCTGGGTCAGTCTTGCAGAATGTTTACTAGAAGAATTAACTGGAGCAAAGAGGGAGAACATTCTTTGGAGTAGGAAACACATTTTGTAATCAAGAGATCTCTCTTGTTCAAATCTAAGCTTTATAATATTTGCTTTATGTTTCTTATTTTTTATCTTACAAAGCTGTTCTATTCAAAGTAGTATGTTGTCGTTTTTTGTTTGTTTGTTTCTTTGTTTTTATAATAGGTATTAGGTCCTTTAAATGTTCTGAGGAGGAGTTTATCCCATGTAGAACGTCTGTTCACATCTTTTAAACACATTATGGTCCATTCAGAGGTTTATTTCTCTTTAAACCTGTTTTCATTGCATATCTGTAATCATTTTCTGACCAGCAATGGTTTCAAGATGGTTACCAGTTTGTTCACAGTGGCCCTGGATGCTGACTCTGCCTCTCTTGGCCTTTTAACATAGCAGAGGTACATTTACTGCCAGCTCTGTGAGACAAGTTCACTACCTCAGCACCAGGGACATAGGGATTCTATGTCACCATTAAATAACTAGTAGCCCACTATCATCATCCCATTTAAGGGCAGGACCTCCCAAAAGCACCAGAGTTTGTGCTGACAGCATGATCCAGGAAGCTGTCTCTCAAAGAAGTTGCACAGTTTTTGCTGCTAATGATGAGTCAGGAAGACTTATCCTAATGGAGTCATGCATCTGCTCACCACCAGCAAACAGAGCCTATCTGAAAAAATGTCACTACCAAGAAGTTACACATGGCTCCTGTTTTTGTGGTTCTATGTCAGGAGCCATTTCCCCCCTAAGAATCATTACAGGAATCACCCTAGGGAGTCTGCAGAGAACCTCACACCCATAATAATGTTCTATTGAGAAAACCTGCCCCTCACCCAATTAGCGGAACCTGCCTCACATTCCAGCTATCCAGGGAACCAGGTGTGGCAACTTGTGACTTCTGGCCTGCCCGTCTGAATGTAACCAAGCTACGTGACCGGAACCACGTGGCCTGCGAGATCCCGTACCCTGCCCCCCATTCCTTACCATATATAAACTGTAACCCATCCCTAATAAACGGAGGCTTTGACAAATCTGCTTGGCCTCCTTCTTCTGTCTTAGCTCATTCCCTTCCAGGTAGCGCCCCTCCGTGACCCTGGAGTAACTTGATTGCCAGGTGGGTTACAAACCCCTAGACTGAGTAACCCACCCAAAATGCAATCCACAGTTCTAGAAGACCCCACCACCACCACTTTTTTCTTAAGTTTTTGTAGTTCTTATGTGGATCCATGCCTCACGTTGGGTACCATTTTGTAAGGAGACTGCTCTTTTGTTCCTGGCTACCCAGACCCAACCAACAACACAAAAACTATATTAATTACAACACTGTTTGGCCTATTAGCTCAGGATTCTTTTTTTTTTTTTTTTTTT
>NW_026067895.1:6038652-6113447 GCF_014885135.2 Alexandromys fortis
CAATAACTCTTTCAGGACTTTGGAGTCAGGCATCCTACTGTACAGCTGAGTTGTCAAGACAGTGCCAGAACCTGGAGCATTGGAACCACTTCTATGCAGGATCATTTAGGAAGATGAAAGGAGAGAAGATATTGGGAGAAGAATGGGAAGGAGGATTAAATACAAATGATGTAGGAATTCCCAGAGATGCAAAGAGATGCCTTGAGGGCTTGGTGGTATCAGGAATCTTAGACAATATTATGGGTGCTGACATCTTGGTTCATGTGATCATCTCCATCTTGGTGCCATGTGTGTGCTCCAAACCTGGTGATGTCAATAAAAAAGATGGTTGCAAAGTCACATAGTTATTTTCAAGCCTGTGGCGAGAGCAGCACCAAGGCAAAATGGGCCTGCCCACATCAGGTCCTAGATCCCTGAAGGATCCCCACACCTTACAGTTTAAATGTACACAGTGGGTTAATGCTTCCATATTAAGTCTCAGTTTAGCAACCACCGTCAATGCATACATTTCTGAAAGTGGTCTGAGCATACTTTCAGACCCTAGTACTAGGATATTGCAAACTGAGGAAAGGTTAAGAAAGAATCTGAGTTGCATTTCTCCAGGCCTTTACTAATTTACCTGTAGAATATTTCCTTCTTTTGCAAGGACTCAAGAAAAGTAATAAATCAATAGTCACCAAAATGAGGGGAATGTCCATCAATTAACTCTGTAAGATCTTGAAGGATGCAAATAAACTGTGGATTTAGGCGTTTGGAAATATTTCCTAGAATCAAGACTGAATCCTTACGTAGTAATTAGCACAGTAAGGATTTAGCCAAAATTTGCAAAGAAGAAACAAAAGTAAGAGAAAATGAGGGACTTTGCTGAGCATGTAATCCCAGAAAGAAGGGAGGGATCGAGAGAGGGAACAAATATGCGGGAGGGAATGAGAAGACAAGTGGGCAGCCTTCAGATAGGAAGACAGCATATTCTAGCTCACACACTCAAGACAGAGACTTCTGTTCTTGGTAGCTAGCCATCTTTTATGAGGAAAGGAGTTGAGAAAGGAGCCTGATGTGAGCCAGGCGTACCATGAAGCATATTTAACACATGCCAAGAAGCTTACATTTTATCTTTCACAGGGTAGTGGGAGCCAATTGATGTGGACTTCACAGAGTTTATCCTAATTTGTGAAGAAAAGGGGAGTGAGGGAAGACTGGTAGCGTCCATTCTGACCCTGTACTCAATATTCAATTCTCTTGCCCTTGTATTACATATCAAGTGTTCATATGAAGTATCTGAGGGAACTAACCTCTTAAATAACTTCCTTTCTTATAGCTTAGGATAAATATGCAAAGGCAACACTATCTTAGAAAATAGCCATTTTTTTTTTTTTTTTAGTTTTCTCTTAAGGCTAAATTTTTACCTTAGGAAAGAAAATTCACATCAATAATAGTCTATCATCAGGTATTCAGATGAAGCAGAGAAAGGCATGTTAAAGTAATAAACACATTTTTTAAAAAAAAAAACTAAGGACTTTAGTAACAAACTAGCATGACCCCAACATTACATGTTGACAAAGCAATGTGAGTCTAGCATTGCTCAAGTCTGGAGCAAGGGTTTCCCACTAAGCAATTGTCCCTGCTATCAGACATTGTAAAGGTCATGCAAAGGGGCTCCCATCCCTTCCTTTCACAAAGTGCTGTGTCATTGGGATACCTGATCACAGAAGGACTCACCCCAGCTTCACTGCTTATAATGCCAGCAAATGAAAATCATCAGCTACCTAATTCTTGACCTTGAATCAAAGATTGTTCAAGGAATACTGAAAGCTGCTTAGTCTTAAATGTTTTTAACAAGGCAAATGAAAATGATATCTGCACACAGATATGGCTGTGGGCATAAACTGTCCACATTACATTAAGCAGAGAGTACACTCCACAGTTGTTACTGAACCATTCAATGAAGTATGACTTACTGTTCTCCTGCTGTGACAGAATCCCTGACAAAAGCATCTGGAGACAAAAGGGCTTACATGGACTCCAGCTTCCTTCTCATTCAGGAAGTAGAGTGATGAATGCTACTTCTCTGCCCCTCCCTCCATTATCCTCACCCCACACTCTGAACTATCTCCTCTTCCAAATTACAACTTCCTTTCGTTTATATAGAGGCTTTACACAGATTTAAAGCAACCAGCATTATTTTTTTTATGTTCTGTAAGTTCTCGACTGACTTTCCTGATTTATAGAGTCCAAGTAATTAACACACATAGCTCAGGTATTTCATCTTACTCTATCCAGTCTTTTTTATCTTTATCATTGTTTTTTTTTAATTTAAAGGTAAAAAAAATTCCTAAATTTTCAGGAATTAAAATAACCTAGCTGAATTATATGTGTTTTCTACATTTCAGGGTTGTACATTTCCAAATATTCCTTGGCAATTTGAGAAAATTAAAAAATATTTTTCTTAAAAAAAAAAAAAAGCAATGAATCAAAAAAAAAATATTTTTCTTTTCTTGAAGTTTATTTTTCATTCTAAATGATATTCCCATTGCCAGATTAATCACATTTACATATCTTTCAAATGAGAATGGGAAGTAGATAGGTACTCAGTTAATACTAGAATTAAAAATAAGGACCCTTACTCTGTTGAATGATGCTTGCTACTTATAACTTACAAGTGGCTCATGTTTTGTTACACAAAAGAAGCAATTTAACTAAGGAAAAATCTTAGTAGAAGTAAAATATAAAAACAACATAATGACAATAAAAATATCTTAGCATGGAGAATATTTACATACAAATAGAAGATGTCCAAACTTCTCTAGCATATTCACAACCAGATCTCTAGCCACGGATTTCATGGCTATGGATTCTAGCTTCCTCAGATATAAAATATGTTTGAAAATAATTACATTTGGGTCTGGGGAGATGAATTAATCAGAAAAGAACTTTTTGAACAAGCATGAGGTCCTGATTTCCTATCCTCAGCATACAGCAAAAAGACCAGGCACATCTTATTATCCCAGCATGGGAGATAAAAGAGGAATAGTCCCAATATTTGTTAGCAGCCAATATAACCAATTAATGTGCTTCAGATTTAATGAAAGGCTCTGCCTCAATAACAAGTTAGACAGTGATTGAGAAGAAACTCAACATTGACTTTTGGCATGTGTACACGTGGACACAAACACACGAATAGCCCTAACATAACTACGTCCATATCAAACATAAATGAATTTATTCCTGCTTATCTATTTCATTACCAATGCAGGAGAACAATAATTTTATAAAGAAAATGGTAAACCATTGGTGTAAAAAATTCAAGAAGACATTAGTAAATGGGCAGATAGTGTGGTCTCTAAAACAACCAAAGGATATATAGAAATTTCTTCAAAAATAAAAGCATTCTTAGTATCATTTATCAAAACTCTGAAGACATTTTCCTTATAGAAATATAAAGTCATCCTCAAATTCTTGTAGAACCATGAGTGATACTTCTTTCATTTCCTATGGGAACCTATTTCTTTCACTTTGTATGTATAGGACTTCATAAATATGTATAAGGCCTATTGCAGACCCATGGACACCCTGTGATTGCTGGCTTAGTTGATTCATAGAGCTGTGTTCTCCTGGTGTCCTCATGCCCTCTAACTCTCAACATTGTTCCACCTCCTCTTTTGCAGGATTCCCTCAGCTCTGGGGGGAGGGATTTAATAGAGGCTTCCCATTTAGACTATTTCTCAGCATAATGTCTGAGTGTAGGTCTCCGCATCTGTTCCTATCTGCTGCCAAAGGAAGCCTCTCTGATAATGACTGTAAGGCAGAGATCTATGAGTATAGCAGAGAATCAATGGGAATTATTTTATTGTTTTATTTTAGATCTGTTATGTTTGGGTTTACCCTAGGTCTCTGGTCTATTTAGTCTCTGGTTCTTGGCCACACAAACTGTCGTTCTTGGATACATAAACAGTGTATGGATTCCTTCTTGTGGAGTGGGCTTTAAGTTAAATCAAACATTCACTGGCTAGTACAACAAATTTTGTGCCACCATTTCCCTAACATATTTTCTAGGTTGGAAAGATAGTAGGTCAAAGGTTTTGCTACTATGTTGCTGTTTACATTTCTCTTTTGGTATTTTTTTTTTCACACCAAAGAGACTAGAATATAGTGATCAAGGCTTCGTGTTGGTACCAGCTTGACTTCTCCATGTTCAGCGAGTTATTTGTGGATGTTGTGCTCAGCAATGGGGTTCTTCTGTCAGTTTTCAGAGAGTAATCCTTTTAGCATTACCCCTGGTTGTTTAGGGATTTCCATGGACCCCTTGGCAGACAATTCAATTTAATGCAACCCAGGTCCTCCCATGGTGATGGGAGCAGTGAGACCCCAGATCCTGAATTTCTTGTAATCCCCTGATCTGAGTGCCTACAGCTGCTCTGAGCACGAGACCTTCCGGAGTTCCTGATGGCAGGAGAGTGGTTTCTGGTGGGTTTGGCTGGGGCGTGGCTATCTCTATATAATCTGCCCCTGAACACAATACAGAAGGGCATTCTTAAGGAATTCAAAAATGGCCCGTGTCGCTGTCTTTCTGTCTGTGTGTGTCTGTGTATTTTAACCTCCGGCTCCCTTGCCGGAAGCTCGGAACTGGGTGACAGCGCACAGAGTGCAGACACGGGGACGCGATGTGCGGCAATTGGAGGTCTCCACCGAGATATCGGCACCCTGGAAGTTTTGCCTAGCTATAAGAGGTGGTCACTTGAGATTCTATATTCTCCATAAACACAAGTCATCAATAAGATCACCTTCACAGATTTCATGAAGTTTCCACACCACTATGTATCCACATCAACTTCCAAGTTTCCCCCAATTCCACACATCTCTTCCATCCTCTTTTCCATCCCTTCTCCCCACTCTCAACTTGATCCATCTTGCTCCCATCCCTACTAGTCAACATCAAGTTAAATGGAAATAAACTCAAAGCATTTCCACTAAAGTCAGGAAAACAAAAAGCCTGTCCACTTTCCTTTCTATCCAAAATAGTGCCCGAAGTTTAGCTAGAGTAATAAGACTAATGAGAAAGATCAGGAGACACAAATTATAAAGAAAGAAGTCAAAGTATCATTGTTTGCAAATGATATGACAGTATATACAAGTGATCCTAAAAAGTCCACCAGGCAACTTCCACTGAATAAACATTTTCAGTTAAGTGACTAGATACAATATCAACTTAAAAAAAAAAAAATAGTAGCCTTCCTATATACAAATGACAAATGGACTGAGAATGAAATCAGGTAAACAATATCTTTTACCATAGCCTCAAATAATAAAAATATCTTGGGGTAACTGTCACCAAGCAAGTAGAAGACTTTCATGATAAAAACTTCAACATTTTGAAGAAGATAATGGAAGATGGAGTAACATCCCATGCTCATGAACAGTAGAATTAATATAGTAAAAAATGACCATCCTATTAAAAGCAATCTACAGATTCAAAGCAATCCTCATTAAAATATCAAAAGAATTCTTTACAGATATTCAAAAAACAGAATAGCTAAACAATCCTGAGTAATAAAAGATGTGATGAAAGATTCATCATCCCTGATTTCAAGCTGTGCTACAGAACTATAGCAATAAACACCACATGGTATTGGCTGGAAAACAAATTAAAGAGCCATTCATAAGTCCACACAACTCTGCACACCTGATTCTGATGAAGAAGCCACAAATACATACTGTAAAAAGGACAACATCTTCTACAAATGGTGCTGCTCAAACTGTATGTGTGCTTGTAGAAGAATGCAAGTAGATCCATACATATCACCCTGCATTAAATCTGCAAGAGAATACATCTGTGCTGGTTTTGAACAAATTCACAACATCGACCGTCAAATAGCATACTACTAAACGGAAACTTGAGTTCAGAGATGCCCAAATCACCTCTATCCTTGATGATGATACGAACCAACTTTCATATCATTAGTTCAGGAATTAAAGATTACAAAATAAGAGCGAAAAACCTCATGTTAAATACTTTATAGAACAAATTGACACATTGAGCTTCATGATTATGGAGAGTTTCAGTGTTCTAGAGCAAGAGACAAATTATGTCAGGCCATCCACAATCCCACAGCTATTCATTGTCAACCTCTTTTTCTAATCTGGCAACCTTGAAATTTTCAGGTAACATCTTTCAGAATATATTACATCTTCCAACAACTCAAATTTCAGAATTTCATCAGATAGCTCTGAGACCCACTGCAGAGATTTCCCATTTTTCTGTAACTGCCTATATGACACACCCATCAATATATCTGAAAATGTCTTGATTTATGACTTTCTTTGTTCTATAATGTTGTGTAGAAGATTTCTCTGTAAATTAAACATTGTAATTTTCTAGAAAGCGCCTTAACACAGAAGATAAACCTGTCATAAGGAACTTCCTGAAACTGACCAGATTCACTGAATTAGTCCCTCCCTCCCAAAAGTAAACAGCAGAGAATGCTAAGAGTTACTTGAGAGAACAAACTGGAAACAAGACTCTCAGAAGATGCAAGCTGCAAAGAACACTATGAGACAAGACCAGTCACCTGGAAAAAAACAGAAACCAGACCTGCAGGCTAGAAGTGATTTAGACCTACTGAGTCACTTGAAAAGAGTACTTTTGAATATGTTAAGCTGCCTACAGAACATACAGTGTGTTCCAGGTTCCAGGTTTGTGATCTGTGACCCATCCTAGGGTACATTTCAATGATACATCTGTCTTCAAGTCATTTATACTCCTGTAAGCAACCTCTCAACCATATTCCTGTAAGTAACCCAAAAAAATCTTTGGTTCACCATGTTGGACTTTAGTGGCGGCTGTGCTTTGGTCTGGCATGGACTCCCTCAAACATTTACCTATAAAATGAAAACATTTTCAAATTGGGGCTTGTTATTTGGGTCAAATTAGGCCATGGCAATTCATGTTTCATTTGAGAATAATCTGTCTCTTATTTTCTTTGAAGTGAGAGACATTTTGAGTTTTCAGTTTTGATGATTTAACACAATGCACCCCGACTATAAGAATAGGCTGGACACATTTACCAGAATAGACCATTGTTCATTCGTTGAGATGAAAAGTACACTGTCTTCTCATGTGTTGCCACATTGGTAATTCATTTCTGGGACCAACTCTTCCCTTTGGTTTGGTAGAGAGACTATATGTTTATCCTGAGCAAGCTGGATATCATTTCACTTTCACCTGGAGTGTTCATTGTTTTAACCTAATAACGCAATAATCAAAGTAATTATAAAAGAAAAGTTTGGTTTCAGAGGATCAAATCAGCCTAAGGGGTTAAGAACAGCATTTTGAAAATTAAAATGCAGTAGAATATAGTATGTACCTGTGCATTTTATGTATTGTAACTCAATATCATTTCATGAACTTTTCTTCAAATATACTGCTAAAAATGTTATATATTACATAATATATAAGTATATATTATGTTCAGGATGGCATGAAAATATCCACCTTATGCATTATATCTATAAGTATTTGTTGGAAATAAAGTTACTGTAAGTCATAATCTCTGGAAACTAAATATCAGGTTGATTAACATCCCAGAGTAGAATTTAAAAGAGATCATATGACACATTGAATGGTGCAAACTTCTGGAAAGGAATGTCACAGCTGCACAATCAGCATGGTGTTCTGGACTATTACAAGTCTTTCAGTCATAAAAACCTGTTAGAGTCTACAAATCTCACAATGAAACATTTGATGGGAAGAGTCAGTGTTGGGTTTTTGGAGGATCAGGCCCAGCTTCTTTCAGGTCTTTTTTTTTTTCCCCAGATCATAGTGATATTGCGGTTTTCAACATTCACAGATATATTCCCCAGGTTCCTCTGTAATCTCATGTCTGAATCTATTGTAAACCAGCCCAGGCTGCTTCTTTTTTTAAAGACCTTTGAGAGGAATAACAATTCATCTTTGATTAGATATACCTATGGATTAGAAAATTGATGAATGAACAACTTGGGTTAATATTCCCCAGGGATTACAAACTATTAAAACAATAATGCCAGAAAGGTTATTTCAAAATAGATTATTTGAAAACACACACATTTACCTAACTACTGACGCCACTCAGCACAGAAGGATGTTAAAGCACAGGACCTTCTATAGAGGTCAATGGCTGAATTAAGTGATTAGAATACAGATGACTTCCAAAATGTCTGATATCAGCTAACTCTTAAAAATGTGATTTCTTTCTCAGAATGTCCATTATTATATAAAGGTGTTAGTGAGAAGCAGCATTCATCACTCTACATCCTGATTATGAAGGAAGCTGGAGTCAAGAGAAGCCATCTTTTCTCCAGGTGCCTTTGTCAGGGATTCTGTCACAGCAGGAGAACAGTAAGTCATACTTCTGTGAATGGTTCAGTAACAACTGCATATGCTATTCTCTGTTTAATGTAATGTGGACAGTTTATGCTCAAAGCCATATCCATGTGCACATAACATTTTACTTTCCCTTGTTAAAAACATTTAAGACTAAGCAGCTTTCAGCTTTCCTTGAACAATCTTTGCTTCGGGTCAAGAATTAGGTAGCTGATGATTTTCACTTGCTGGCATTGTGAGCATTGAAGCTGAGGGTGAGTCCTTCTGTGACCAGGTATCCCAATGACACAGCACTTTGTGAAAGGAAGGGATGGGAGCCCCTTTGCATGACCTTTACAATGTCTGATAGCAGGGACAATTGCTTAGTGGGAAACCCTTGCTCCAGACTTGAGCAATGCTAGACTCACATTGCTTTGTCAACATGTAATGTTGGGGTCATGCTAGTTTGTTACTAAAGTCCTTAGTTTTTTTTAAAAAAAATGTGTTTATTACTTTAACATGCCTTTCTCTGCTTCATCTGAATACCTGATGATAGACTATTATTGATGTGAATTTTCTTTCCTAAGGTAAAAATTTAGCCTTAAGAGAAAACTAAAAAAAAAAAAAAAATGGCTATTTTCTAAGATAGTGTTGCCTTTGCATATTTATCCTAAGCTATAAGAAAGGAAGTTATTTAAGAGGTTAGTTCCCTCAGATACTTCATATGAACACTTGATATGTAATACAAGGGCAAGAGAATTGAATATTGAGTACAGGGTCAGAATGGACGCTACCAGTCTTCCCTCACTCCCCTTTTCTTCACAAATTAGGATAAACTCTGTGAAGTCCACATCAATTGGCTCCCACTACCCTGTGAAAGATAAAATGTAAGCTTCTTGGCATGTGTTAAATATGCTTCATGGTAAGCCTGGCTCACATCAGGCTCCTTTCTCAAATCCTTTCCTCATAAAAGATGGCTAGCTACCAAGAACAGAAGTCTCTGTCTTGAGTGTGTGAGCTAGAATATGCTGTCTTCCTATCTGAAGGCTGCCCACTTGTCTTCTCATCCCTCCCGCATATTTGTTCCCTCTCTCCATCCCTGCCTTCTTTCTGGGATTACAGGAGTGATCCATCATGCTTAGCAAAGTCCCTCATTTTCTCTTACTTTTGTTTCTTCTTTGCAAATTTTGGCTAAATCCTTACTGTGCTAATTACTACGTGAGGATTCAGTCTTGATTCTAGGAAATATTTCCAAACACCTAAATCCACAGTTTATTTCCATCCTTCAAGATCTTACAGAGTTAATTGATGGACATTCCCCTCATTTTGGTGACTATTGATTTATTACTTCCCTTGAGTCCTTGAAAAAAAGAAACAAAGATTCTGCAGGTAAATTAATAACGGCCTGGAGAAATGCAACTCAGTTTCTTAACCTTTCCTCAGTTTGCAATATCCTAGTACTAGGGTCTGAAATTCTGCTTAGACCACTTTCAGAAATGTATGCATTGACAGTGGTTGCTAAACTAAGACTTAAGATTTGGAAGCGGTAACTCACTAACTACATACTGTAAGGTGTGGGGATCCTACAGGGATCCATGACCTGATATGGGCAAGCCCATTTTGCCTTGGTGCTGCTCTCGCCACAGGCTTGAAAATAACTGTGTTACTTTGCAACCATCTTTTTTATTGACATCACTAGGTTTGGAGCACACACATGGCGCCAAGATGGAGACGATCACATGGACCAAGATGTCAGCACTCACATTATTGCCTAAGATTCCTGATTCACCAAACCCTCAACACACCTCTTTGCAAAACTGGCCATTCCCATGTCATTGGTATTTAATCCTGCCTTTCAATCTTCTCCCAATTTCTTTCCTCCTTTCACCTTCCTAAATGCTTCTGCACAGAAGTGGCTCCAATGCTCCAGGTGCTGGCACTGTCTTGAACAACACTCACTGCTGTACAGTAGGATGACTGACTCCAAAGGCCAGAAAGAGTTGTTGTTCACTAGGTGGCAATGCCACATAAGACTGTTGAGACTTTAAATTATGGTTTACTTTCTTTAATAACTATGTTTAAGCACACTGATGTTTGTATATGCCTGATAATTGTACTAATGTCTCTTTTACCTTAGATGATCTAGAGATTCAGCCTTAGGCCAGGCCAAGCATACCATCTTAGCGGTAAACTAATATGTGATGTGCTTCTCTATGTATTCTTTTATTGGCTGATAAAGCTGTTTCGACCAATGGTTTAACAGAGCAAAGCCAGGTGGGAAATCCAAACAGAGATATAGACAGAGAGTAGGCAGAGTCAAGAGGATGGCATGTAGCTGCAGAAGGAGAAAGATGCTGCTGCTGTAAACTTTTTGGTAAGCCATAGCCGTGTGGTGATACAGATTAATATAAATGGGTTAATTTATGATGTAAGAATTAGTTAAAAAGAATCCTGAAAACTTTCTGGCAAGCCATAGCCTTGTGGTAATATTCAGATAAATAGATTAATTTAAGATATATGAGTTAGTTAATACGAATCTTGATCTAATAAGCAAAACAGTGCTGCAATTAATATAGTTTCTGTATTGTTAGTTGGGTCTGGGCAGCCAGAACAAAAGAGCAGTTTCCATTTACAAAATGGCAACCAATGTGAGGCATGGATCCACATAAGACATAAAAAAAAAACTTAAGAAAAAAGTGGGGGCTTCTAGAACCACAAAAACAGGAGCCATGTGCAGCTTCTTAGTAGCCACATTTTTTTTTCAGATAGGCTCTGTTTGTTTATTTTGAGCAGATGCATGGCTTCATTAAGATAAGTCTTCCCCTCTCAGCATTAGCAACAAAAACTGTGCAACTTCTTTGAGAGACAGCTTCCTAAATCATGCTGGCCCTTTTTGGAGGTCCTGCCCTTAAATGGTGACATAGAATCCCTGTGTCCCTGGAGCTGGGGTAGTGAACATGGCGCAAAAAGCTGGCAGTAAATGTACCTCTGTTATATTAAAAGACCAAGAGAGGCAGAGTCAGCATCCAGGGCCACTGTGAACAAAATGGTTATCATTTTAAAAGCATTTCTCGTTAGAAAATGATTACAGATATGCAGTAAAGACAGGTTCAGACAGAAATAAACCTCCGAATGGATCATAGTGAGTTTGAAAAATGTGTATAGGGTTTCTCCATGGGGTAAATTCCTCCCCAGAACAATTAAAGGATGTAATACCTATTATAAAAACAAACAAAACCCAACAACCTACTGCTCTGAATAGAACAGCTTTATAAGATAAAACAAACTTCTGGAGAAACATAAAGCAAACATTATAAAGTTAGATATGAATAAAGGAGATTGCTTGATTATAAGAAGAGATAGTTTAACAAAGAGCATGACCATTCAATCTAAACTAATTTTTAAAACTGATCAGATATAATTTGCCATAATGCAACATCCCCAAAATCAGGGTTTAGACAAGGTTTTGTTTTTGTCTTTTCAGGGAAATGAAGACAACCAGGTAAAGGATCTGAAACCAGTGTACAAATGAGACATCTGACGGATAAGGAATATACAGTTGCTTTTTCTTGAAATGGCAAAGAGAATTAACTGCTCCTGGTGGTGCGAATCTACTACAGAGATGATGGGTATCAAAGAAAATCCATATGGAGTTTACTTTCTTTGTGGCAAAAGTTAGATAGTGGGCAGAAAACTCTGCTTGCTTTAACTGCTGACAGTATGCTGCCCAAATTAGACAAGCAGGAAACAAAGGTGACTGCCAAATTTGCAAAGACAAGTGGGACAGTCTTTCAAAATTCATGCTTCCAGAAAAATCGGTCAGATATTCAAGGCCTGCAAGCTGAATAGGGATGCCCCAATGTTACAGAGGAACCTGGGTGTCTATCCATGCAGCCAGTTGTCTCCTTCATTTCTTAGTTTTGAATGTTGTTTACTCTGTACTTCCTGTTTACTGAGGTAATATTATATTCTTCTCAGGTCTCTGATGGAGTTGAAGACTAGACAGTTATAGTTTTAGCTTTCCTTATTATGAAATTCAGAAAAGAAGCTCACAAAAAAAGGTGTAAACTATATAAGGTTGAGAAACATAAATAGATAATTTTGGGTTGGTAATACCAGTTAAGATAAAAGATGAATTAGGTACAACACTTTGGACTCACCAACATAGGATAGATAATGGCATATTTTCTCTGAACTTGTCCAATTCAATTGGAGTGAACATTATTAATGTAATTCTTGCACATATATATATTTGTATTTTGTCATTGTATTTATTATATATAGTTTTACTATGTTAGTTAAAACCTTTGCATTTATTTAAACAAAAAGGGGGGAATGTGTAAATATTTTGATTGTGTAAATTAAAGAATGCCTTATGGAACTGAAGACTTTATCCATGCCTATGTATCTGTAAAAATCCATACATAGAGACGATGACATATTATTCTTTGGGGTGAGTGGGAGAACCTGCTGACTCCTTTGTGTCTTCTTTAACCAATGTTAAAGATAATTATCTACCTGAGACCAGCACTCCAACTGGTTTGAGACTTCAGCTACTTTATTATTAGTAGTAGTAGAGCCATGCCATTTCAGTTTTGTGGGTTATTATTTCTCCCAAGATTCTTATGTAAAAAGAAGATGGAACATGGCAGACGTGATCACCCAGGACCGTTTTGAATCTCTTGTCTTGGGCTTTTAAACCTGAGTTTAAAACAGCACTTATTAGTTCCTCTGAGGTTTGTGCAAATTTTTGTTCCTGCACCCTAACACCTACTAAACAGTCAGTGACCGTTTTCAAGGAGTTCAAAGGAGACAATTTTTTTTTAAAATCCTGGAAGCACTGAAAAAGCGTAAAGAAGCAATGCAAAGATGGAGGCTGGAACTTTCTGTATTTTGTGGATATTTTTCGCATCCATTTCAAAAAGTGATGCCAGTAACCTGGCATGAGATTTGTTTGTTTCGAAACAATGTCTTAATCCTTCTTGGGTTTGTACTCTACCATGGTCAAGAAAACTTTCCTGATGCTGAGGTTTTTTCATGCTTACCCAGCTCCTCTAGAGACTGTTGGTCTGAACTAATTTCCTCTGACATCCTCACCTGCAGTCACTCCCTATGGGGTGAGCAGCCTGATGGCTTCATTATCAAAATTTGGTCCACTTAAACAGAGCAGTGTCGTTGGCTTTCTGATAATTTTTAGATTCTGGTTTTAAGATGCATCTGATAGTTACTTTTTAAAAAAAAAAACAATACCTCTGACATATTCCCCAAGTTCATGCAAGTAAAATGATTAGTCATAGGTCAAGGCAACTCCATCTCAACACTAGGAGCTGATTTGGGCTCTCTTTGCAAGCTGACATGCTGTGTTTCCAGAGAAGAAAGGATGACAGTCATTCATTGTGTCATCACCTTCTTATGCTTCAAGCTGCCTTTGGGTTTCCTGGGTTGCAAAACAAATGGGCAGCCATGTGAATTAACCCCACACACTCTAACCAGCACTAAGAAAAATTACCTCGGTATCTCAAATGCTCTTTTCTTCCCCAGTACCTACTTTTTCTGGCTCTTAGGAACCCTGAAATTAAATATCACAACAGTGAAGATCAGAATGTCCCACAAATTTCATAATATTAAAATATGTAATCTCCAGTGCAACTGAATGGAGAGGTATGGATCTCAAAACATGACTCAAGCCCACATTACTAAGCTTTGTTTTCACAGAAGTGGGTCACAGAAGTTGCAACTCTTTTACAACTGAGTTCATATCCCTGTGCATTCCCCTGTTACCGTGTTCCAATACCACCTTACGATACAGAAAGAAGGATTTGGGTCCTCAGTCTTGGACTTCCTAGCCTCCAGAGTTGTGAAATTCTCTCTGTTATTTCTAGTTACACTACAGGTAGCAACTTAGGAGGAAAAAGTTTACTCCGGCTTAGTTTGAGAAGAGTGCTCTATCATGGTGGAGAAGGTATGATTCACACAGAGAAGGACTCCTAAGATAAGCAGGAGACCAGCTTGGTCACAATGATCAGCAGCAAGGAAGTAGAAAGAAAAACAGAAGAGAGCCAGGACTATTGAACATTAAGACCTGCCCCTACAGATGTGCTTCTTCTAGCAAGGCTCTACCGAGAGGTGCCAAAATTTTCCCAAACTTTGTCATAACCTGGGGACCAAGTATTTAAAAACTTAAGACCATGGAGAATATACCACATTCAAACCACAATTAAGTTATCTAATCTATAATATTCTCTTCATAAAATTAATTAAAACAAACATGTTATTAGGAATATCATCCCACTTTGCCATGATCATTATCTTTGTCAGCACAACAAAAGCAAATATTAAACACATACTAAGGCACAGATATTTTCAATATTATTTGTTCTTTGATAATTCTGTACAATGTATTTTTACAATATCCACTCCCTTCCCTAATTCATTAGTTCCACCCCCTGCTTAACACCCTAAGCAACTTGGTGTGTCTTCTCCCTCCCTCCATCCCTTCCCTTTATTCTTTCTTTTTGTATACTCATAATGTCCAATTTGTGATGCCCTTACCTTCTTGAGTGTGTGGCCTTAGCTGGACTACGGTTAATTTATGAAGGATACATTCTTAAAGAAAACTTAACTCTACCTCCACAAGCAACTATCAGTCACACTTAGAGGTTTCTCTGCTGAGTGCTGATATGTATAATGAGACATTAGTTTCATACCCTGTCTCTTAAGCAGGAGAGTCATAGTAGTTCTTCCCTTAAGCCTATGACATATCTAGTCGCATACCCTTGGCCCAACAATGGTGCCAAGTACAGGTTTCATTGTGTGGACCATGGCTTAAATCAAATTACAGTCACTTTGTTATTGGATAACCTATCAGGGCCTCATCTTTGGAGAAGACTGACTCCCCTCAGTAGATGTTGATTGCCTACAGCTCTTCATCTAAGATGAGGCCCTGTGAGAGTTCCCTCTTCTATGTTGGCATGCCAACTAGTGTTGTTATTGTACAGTGCAGGTCTTGTTTAGGCAACCACATTATTGAGATTTCATAAATGCAGCTTCCCTGGTTTATATAGAAGAGATGTTCTGAACGCACAAAAAAGCTAACAAGTTAATGGACTGAGCTCCTTGGTAAGCACGAGAGGATTTCAGCAGGAGACGTGAGAAGGAAGGTTCTATCAGGAGAGGTGAGAAGGACATCCCAAGTTGCTTACTCTGAATTTCAATATGGAGGCAAGCTTAGAGTCCATAAACAATGAACAACAACAAAAAAACCCTATGATTTATATTTACCATGGAAAATTTTAGCTATAAAGAAGAATAATGTCACATTGTTAAATATCATATATTTTCTTATTTATAGATTATAAAATTTATATAGACTCTTAAAATCAAATGTGTCTATATGGTAGGAAAACAGTTGAAACTGCCTAGAGGAGCAAAGAGGATGAACAGGAAGATAGAGGGGGAGGGAAAGGAGGGTTTGGCTTATGAGTAGATTATTTGCAATGCATACTATGTGCTTGTATGGAAACATTCTTAAGTAATTTGGAACCATGCACAATGAATACAAGCCAATAAAGATATTACAAAACAAATTTAAAAGAAACAAGTGTCTCTGAAGATACTGTAAGAATTATCTCAGCAGAGGTTAATGATCTCACATGTATGAAAACCCAACTGAGAGTCCTGGCGCCATTCTCTCATCTTCATCACAGATAAACCTTCAAAGTTCATGTTTATGTTGCTCATAAAAAATACTAATGAGGATTAGAAGTATGTATCTTACATTGCAGCCTGAGATGGTCAGTTAAAGTAATTCTCCAGCTTTCTGTATCTTTTGCGCCATTTAAGACTTTAAGAGAAGTTTGAGCGCCACCTTGTGGTAACATATTTGAGACCCAAACTAAAGTCCCAATCCTAGACTGAGAAGAAAGCCTGTGGAGGATAGAAATTATATTAAACAAAAACAACAAACAAACAAGAATGAAAATAAAACTGCTTTGAAAAATATGCAAAAACAGATCGTTTACTGAGAGAATTTCTATTATTAGAAATATTAGAATCTGATTTGTACAGAATCTTCCCAGTAGACTGAATGCTTTCATATGTAATAATTAATATTAAAGTATTATAGTTTTTCTCCCTCCCTCCTTTCTTCCCTCCCTCCCTTCCTTCCTCCATCCCTTCCTCCCTCTCTCTCTCTCTCTCTCTCTCTCTCTCTCTCTCTCTCTGTGCTTGCACACACGCACACACCAGTGTTTCTTCTTGCCTTACGCCTTTTTTGAAACAGTGTCTCTCGTCAATCCCTCTCTTGTCAATTTTAGTGGCATAGTCAGGCTACCTGGCCCATGATCCTCCTGTCTCCACAGTTTATCTTGCTATAAGAACACTGGGCTCACAGACACATGCTATGGGGTAAGTTTTACATGGTTTCTGACAATGCAAACTCAGGTCCCAATGCTTGTGTGGAAAGCACTTTGCTTTCCATCTCCCCAGCCCCCCGTATTTAATATTTTAATATGTGATGTAATAATAAAGGTGTTCAGATTCTCCTTAAACTCAGATCTGGAAGTTCTTCATGCATAATAGCCACCAGGAGCTATCACTTAATGCACTATAAATGGTGTGCAAAGTGGTAAACTGTAGTGGTATATTATTTCTATTTTGATAAATAAATCTTGCCTAGAGAGCAGAGACAAAGCTAAATCCACTAGAGGTCAGACAGGCATTGGTTTCATGCACCTTTAATCCCAGGATTAGAGACACAGAGTCAGATGGATCTCTGAATTCAAGGCCACCCTGGGCTATACTTGGTGAACGCAGAAAAAATAATCCAGGTGTGTGAACGTTCACACCTTTAATCCCAGTACTAGGGAGTCACACACCTTTAATCCCAGCACTAGAGGGATTATTAAATGAGAGAAGATGCAGGCTTAGGCTGCTTAGTTTTCCATCACCCAGCCTTGGTAGAGAAAAGCTTCTCTAGTGGCTTGGCTGTTTGCTCTTCTGGTTTTCGGGTTGAACCCCATTTTCTGTCTTTGGGTTTTTTAATATTCATGCTACACTGGACTGTGTCATTTAGAGAACAATGATAGGGAGAGCTCTTGCATATGACCTACAGTTTCAATCTCTGATGCAGAGTTACAGCATAGGGGTAGTGGAAGAACATAAAATCGAACCTGCTGTCTTTATTATTTTATAGCCCACAGCAGAGAACTTCACATTTTGTGTAAGTCTATTGGCTGGTACTGAGGTCTTAGTCCATGATATAGCTCACAGGAGGAAATGTAACAAGAAAAAAAATCTCCTGTGTAGTTGGAAGCATGAAATTTTAAAAATTTGTCTATTGATACTTGCTCATCCATGTTCATTACTGCTCTATTCATAATAGAAAGAAATTAGAAACAGCCCAGATGTCCATCAACTGATGAATGGATAATAAAAATTTGGTACATTTACACAATAGAATATTATTCAATCATTAAGAAAAATGGAATTATGAAGTTTATAGATAAATGGTTGAAGAAGAAGAAGAAGAAGAAGAAGAAGAAGAAGAAGAAGAAGAAGAAGAAGAAGAAGAAGAAGAAGAAGAAGAAGAAGAAGAAGAAATCATACTGAGATGGGTAACTCAGACCTGAGAGAAAAATATTCCACATGGATGTTAGTTTTTAAGTTTTAGACTTGTATGTTTCAATCCAAAAGATACAGATGTTAGGTAGCTAGTAAAGGATGGGGGAGGGGAGGAGATCTTCCAAGGAAGGGAAAATAGAGTAACCTGTTAGAAAGAGAGAAAGGAGAAAGTAGACTAGGGGGAGTAAATGGGGAGAAGGATGAGAAAGAAGGGTAAAAGAGGGAATATGAGGAGAGACAACTGACACTAAAGACCATTTGAAAAACTTATGGTAGTCTACTACTGTGACAGTGTCCCTAAATATATACATACATAAAAGGAATTTAAATGGAGTCACCATGCAATGGAAACAACAATGCACCAACTAGAGCAACAAGCAAATCCTCCATTATGTATTGTTGAGTTGTTGGGCAAAGGGTCTCCTAGATGCCCCAAACACCATAGACTCTGACCCTGTACAACCTGACAGTAAGGCCCTATTGCTATTGTGTGATCAAACAGAGAAATTGAGCTGGTGGTTAACTAGGAGTTTCACCCTACTGATTAGTGTTCACAGAGTTGGGAGGTACTACCAAAGGATCATCACTCTCACACAGCTATGAATCCTGGGATCTACAACAGCGACCTGTCTGCAAGATACACAGGTGCAATTGTGATGGAAATATTATGGAAGTAATCAGTTTTTTATTGGATTAAAGGCCCACTCCATGAGATTGAACCGATGCTTGACAATGATAAATTGACCAACAACCTGACACAGGGGAAAATTTACTACTATCAATTTGCTAAATGAATATAGCTGTTGGAGTACCCTGTGCTTAAAGGCAGAGTCCACCATGTCGGGAAAACTCCCTGAGCTTGGTGAAAAATGGAGGATTTCTTTCCAGCGGGGCTTCCCCCTAACTGGATGGTGTCTTTAGGCCTGGAGACCTGACCTTATCTGGAAGCTTTCATTAAGCATGGATGCCTGACCTATCTCAAGCATGACCTTTGACACAATACCCAGAGATGCTGTCCCAGGTGATAATTAGGTTTTGTGCTCCCAGATGTATGATAGGACTATGCTGCCAAATGCAAATTAGGTGGTGCCCCTGCTGCTCTGCCCATCCTATATATTTCTCCTCACTCTGGAATAAAGTTGAGCTATAACACTGAAGCAGTCTCTGTGAAGGATGTTTCCACCCATGCTCATAATTGTCTGAACCCTGTGTCTTGATTCTGCTCCCTTCTCCCTCACAGACAAATGGCCAATGATCCCTGAGGAGGAGGGAGACCCACATATAGCAATAACATGACTCCTATTGATATATTATTATTCCCATAGGACAGTACATCACTCTAGACTCATCAGAGAAACTTTTTCTTGCAATGGGTGGTAATTAACACAAAGACCCACAATTAAACAAGGACAGATAGTGAGAGACTTTGGAGCATTCCACCCTAAACAGGATGTCTTCATCAAGGCCTTCCCCTCAGGGCTCAGAGATCTGTACAGAAGAGGAAGAGAAAAGAGCCAGAAGTGATGGATGACTGCAAGGAGACAGTTTCTTCCAGTTGTAACAGGACTGATACACACATGGACTCAGGGAGAATGTGACAAGTTCAAGCCTGCTAAATAAAATCCAAGCACCGAGAATTGGAGGTGGACACAAAGCCATAACCCCACCCAAAAGCTGTTTGAAACAGATAGCTGCTGGGAAAATCAGTTTTCTCCAGTGGAGCTTCCCTGGGTATATGAACTATACACCAAGGCAGTCCCCATGCCCAGGAGTATTTGGTCAACACAAAAGGGACTTCATGCTTCTTGTTTTTGCTTTGGTATTGTGTTTTGCTTTATTGTTTGTTTGTTTGTTTGTTTGATTGATTGATTTTTATTTTTTTTGGTTTGGATTTGTTTGTTTTAAGAGAAACAATATGATGTTAGGTTTGAAAAGACTGTGATCACATAATTTTTCAATGAAGGCCAAAATCTTCAAAAATATTAAAAATAAATAATGAATGAAAAGAACACCTCTTTTCTGCTCTCTCACTTTCCAGTCTGGTCACCTTACCACTCTATGCTGCTGTGCTTTGGATTAGACAGGGTTAGGAGGAGAGTACTATACAGTATAGCCTACATTTTTATCAGTGTGTACAAAAACACAAAATAGTGGGGTTTCTGTGACATTTTCACACATGTACAAATGCACTTTTATCACATTCACCCCTCACTGCCCTCTAGTGCTCTTCTTCCGTTTCCATGACCCTCATCCTATTCCATAATATACAGCTTCTACTTTCATATCTTTTGCCCTAGATGTGAGCAATAATGAACAATACCTGTTTTTTCCAAGTCTGACTTGCTTCGATAACATTATCATGATCATCTTTGGTTTCAGATATTTTACTGAAAGTAACGTGACTTCTTTAGAATCAATGAAACTTCATAGTGGGCATAGGCATGTGTGCACGTGTATATAAACATAGATATATCTGTGAATAGTTGTTGGGAGCAGTGAGATCCCAGATCCTGAATTTCTTGTAATCCCCTGATCTGAGTGCCTACAGCTGCTCTGAGCAGGAGACCTTCAGGAGTTCCTGATGGCAGGAGAGTGGTTTCTGGTGGGTTTGGCTGGGGCATGGCTATCTCTATATAATCTGCCCCTGAACACAATAAAGGGGGCATTCTTGGGGAATTCAAGAATGACCAGTGTCGCTGTCTATCTATCTGTGTGTGTCTGTGTATTTTAACCTCCAGCCCCCTTGCCCGAAGCTCGCCAACTGGGTGACAGCGCACAGAGCGCAGACACGGGACGCAGTGCACGGCAAATAGTGTCACAATAAACTCAGATGAACAAGTGACTGTGTTGTATACTGATTTAGGCGTATGTCTATGAAAAATAGTATAGCTAGATCACATGGTAGTTCTATTTAGTGTTTTTTGTTTTGTTTTGTTTTGTTTTGTTTTTGAAATTTCTGTTGGCTTAAAACATTCACTTCCAGAGGTAAGAGTGAGACCCATAAGGCTCAGGGGCCAAGAATGTCTCAAAGTGCTCAAGGCTCTTGCCAGAGATTTTCAAAGCAGCAAAATACCTGCTGGGGTAAGGAGACTTTCCTATGAGCTGACTGTAAGTGGTCCAGAGAGCTCGGTAGTCATCACCTATGTTTTGGTGGGTCTTTAAGTGATGCAGCTATCTTTGAGTCATCCATGCTCACATAAATAAGTCATCATCTGTGTCCTTATATGCAATTCCAGTAAACTCACTAGGTCACTAAACTAGACTTGTGTAGAATTTGGTCTGCTGACAGTGCCCTATCTAGAATGAACAGGGATTTGTTCGCCATCTCCCCAGGGAAAGTTCATACAAACATCTCCATAGTGATTTCCATAATTTACATTCCAACATGGATTGTTTCCTGCCCACTCACCTTATCCTTACCTGCATTTGCTTCTACAACATTTATAAAGTAGTGTTTATTTCTTTAAAGCAAGCAAAACTAGTCTGTAGTAATTAAAGCCTTTTTAGGGGGAACACTTTTTACTCTCCATGGGGTCTTAAGCACTCAAAATCCCTTAAGGCAATGAACTCCACCCATTCATTTCACAGCAGCTGTGTCTTAAGTGAAACGTGGCCCCCTCAAATGCACTTCTCCAAGTACTCTGTAATATTGAACTCATTGTATCCTACTTTAGCTATTATCAGTTGTGAATCTTTAAAATTGTACAGGCATTTGTTTAATCTGTTTTTTTTTTTTTTCTGTGATGGTTTCTGGTTTATGTCCTCCCTATAGAAAGAGATCTGCTGCTTGATGTCGGGTCCCAAAGACTAATCCAGGGTCAGGCATTCATCGCCCATGCACTTTTCTGACCCTATGGGCAATGCTCTTCACCTCATCTAGAGACCAGATGATGACGTGTGGATATATCCACACATGCTCTCTCCAGTGAGATTAGAAACAGTGAATCACGGGCGTCTATCTCTGCCATTGGCGAGGAAAAGGCTTCAGCAGGAAAGATGCTTGCTGCCATGCCACAGAACACAGCATGGAAAGAGACAATGGATTCCTCTGAAGATTGTCATCAACATCAACGTGTGCACTTGAATGTGTGTACCACACACACACACACTAAATAAATAAGTAGTAAGTGTATAAATAATGTGGAAAAGTGGGAAGTAATAATTAGGTCTGTTGCACTGTGGAATCGTAGTTGGGAAACTGGGAATCATATCAACCTGGCCATGAGTGTGGCTCCAAGATACTTACTGGTTTAGCAAAGAATTCTTAGTACTACTTATTATTTTATGGATTTTTGAAATTTGTTTTTCTTGTTTCTGACCCAACCCAAAACTTAACATTCACATCCTTTTGAAAACTGGGAGGAAAACTCATGTGCTTTAGTCTTAGGGCCAGGCCACTTTGGAATGTTACAGTTCTTCGCAGCTCAGCTCCTCCATCAGCAGCATAGACCACACTCAGAAAGCCTGGGACAAGCACATTTAGGAAAAAAATTGTATATATCAAAAAGTGTTTTATTTTGTTTTGTTTCAGGAGCATGGGCCAGAGAAACAGTAGAACATCAGAGCTAAACCTTGACATTGCCTTGAGAATATGATTTGTGCATCCCAGAGAAAGATGGCAGGCTTATAATACCCTGGATCAGATTTTCAAACTGAGCAGTAAATGCCAAGCTGCCATGCATGACTGTAGCACTTGTCCCACACTCTCAGCCAGACAACTAAGTCATCATGACACTCTATCTTTTGCTGCAGCCTGCAGGAATCATGCAGTGATATGTTAGCTGATAGAGCAAAAGGCTTGCCCACCAGAATGAATGTGTTCTGATGGAGATGAACCCAGATTTGCAAGGAGCTGGACCTACCACCTTTTTGTACATCGGCTGTTCTTACACTAGATCCCCTGTGAAGCCATAAGCACTCTCCCTTGGTGCAAGATTCAGCAGGGTATGGATTATTGACACGATTCTTTCCCATATACTGGTAAATGGGTCACCCCTCCCTACTCTATGGAATCTCCAGTGGGAAATTTAGTGATGCAGTCAATAACCTTGGTTCCCACAACCATATCTCCTCTCTGTTCCCTGAGATACATCAGAAGCCTCCTCCCTGTGACTATCTTCCATTTGGCAGGACATGCAGTCACAAAAGGAGTTTTTCATATAGATCACATTTTGGACCTTCAAAGATAAAGGGACATTCAAGCTTAGAGAATTGCCTTTGTTTTGTGTGTGTATATAAACTGAAAACTTTACCGAATAGAAGAGTATAGCAGACGAATAAAGACATTGAAGCAGAAAAGTACATAGCAGAGAGTTCAATTTCACCCTCAGATCCTTTCAAGTCTTGAGCTTGCTGTGAGTCTTCTCAATCCTGAGGGGACATTGGGACTGGCACTCATTAGTCTCCTAATCTTTCTCATTGACAGTTCAGGAAACCTACTGGGCCATGGCCTCTCTAGACAAGTCAGTTTTTAAAGGTCATTGTTGTTGTTTTCCTAAAATTAAAAATTAAAAACCACTTTCCTAGATCTTTTCAGCCATTGTTGGGATCCAGGACAAATGCTCTGAGTCATAGACATTGGCACTATGCAAGCTTCTTTTTATATCTGGAGTCCACAGTTTCTGATTCGCAGGCTAGGTTTCCTATGTAACTTTCCCTATACTTAGTTCCAGTACCTGGGAAGTACCTGCCATTGGTTGGTGTCATGAGAAAGCTAGGATCGTTTCAAATAGACCACTGCCTGTGCTATCAAACAGCCAACCTCTAATTGTCACAGTGTATGTATGCTCTTTTCCCAGGAGGCTGTGCGAGGCCTTGTTTCCTAACCACCACAATGCTTTCCATGTGCTCTGCTACCTCAGAATCACCTCCCCAAACAGCTCCATCAGTTTCATCTGGAAGCCCTGTCTCCTATGCACTCTATCCTAGCCCACTGCTACATGAGTTCAGCAGCTTTCCATCACTCTAGCAAAATACCCAAGGCAATCAAACCATTTAGCTCATGTCTGAGAAGAAAAAGAAGCAGAAGGATGTTGTAAACGTGTCTTTAATATTCTCCAGCAGAGGAGAGGAGAGAGACCAGCGTCTTCCAATGCACTCCGTGGGTTCACCTCTGCTCACCTACATGCTCCCCCATAAGCCCAGCCTCCCTGAAGCATCAACAAAAGCCCTTGGGAGACATTGAAAATCTAAACATAATCCACATAAGACCTAAAAAAAATGCTTAAGAAAAAAGAGGGCTCCTAGACCCACAAAATTGGGAGCCAAGCACAGCTTCTTGGTAGCTGCAATTTTTCAGCTGACTTTCCACACATCCTTGCTGCCAGGGAAGCAACTGCGATGAGAACCTCTTCAGTCAATAGCCTTTAAGGATATCAGCCCACTGTGGGCATGGGCTCATGTACTATAAATGCAGATGAAAAGCATGCATACTCCTCTTGGCTGCTGGATTCAGTTTCAGCTCCCAGCACACATTGAAGACTGTGGATCACTAGTCTTTCTCTGAGTTTATCCTCAGATATATAAACCTTTGCTATACTCCATTCCAGGCTATAGTGGAACTCTTGTATTCCAACAAATTGGGGCATGGGTCCACATAAGACCTAAAAAACAGCTTAAGAAAAAAAGAGGCTCCTAGACCCATAAAAATGGGAGCCAAGCACAGCTTCTTGGTAGCTGCAATTTTTCAGATAGGCTTTGTTTGCTGACTACAAATTTAAGGTCAAATTTATTATATGTATTTCTGTTCTTTAAGATATTGTGTTTAGACAGCCCATTTAAAATGTAATGTATAATTAAAATTGTACATTATTAGGTAGTCACTTAAATAGTCAAGCTTGTAGTCATGATAGGTTTTCTAGGTGCAGAGAGACTATATTCCACATATACAGGTAATCTTCAACCACATCAAAGAACTGTAGAATATGGCATTTAAATAACATTGCAAGTGAGACGTTGGGTGATTGCCCAGGTAGCCAGTTGTCTTTATCATTTCTTGCACCTTTTGGAAGTTGCTTGATTGCACTTTCTGTTTACTTAAGTAATATTATTTTACTTCTCAGGTCTTTAATTGGGTTAAAGACTAGATAGTCATAGTTACTTTCCTCTCATGACACAGCCAAGCCATTTTTAATATAAGACTTAGACTCTTAGGATAACTATTGAAACACTTAGCATATGTTTGTTTGATGCTGTTCATGCTGGTTGTAATTCTAATTTTCATGTATGTTTTTGCCTTTTCTTTCCCCTGGCTAATACTTGATATTTGTTCTTATTGTATATAGTTTTGTATTAGGTCTAGAACTCTATTATTTAGACAACAGGGGGAGATGCTGTGGGAACTCCTTCACCCAATAGCCCTTAAGTACCAGCCTACTCTGGACATGGTCTCATGTACTATAAATGCAGATAAAAAGCATGTAGGGTCTCTTGGCACAACAGGCACTCTCATCCATAGAACCATTTCCTTAGACTTAAATTTTAACTAATTATTCACTAAATCTCTAAAGTTAAAAAAAAATCTGACTCACAAAATGGGAGCTCGTGTGTGATGTCACCTCACTGAGACTCAATTACACGTTGAGCTTAGTGCTCAGTGATCTGGGACATCATCTCATGCAATTCCATCAGAAGCCATACTGGGCATGAATTTTTAAAATTTGTCTTAAAGAAGATGTAATTGATGTTTACTTAATGAGGTCATTGAGTCCAGGTCAAAAGACAAATGATAGCATAAAAATCAGTGGCCAATGAAAGACAACAGTCATGAACACAGTTGTGAGGCAAATCTTAGCAGAGAATTCAGAACAATGCTTCCAGTCACAAAGCTACCTGAGTCTACAGAGAGGAAACATGTGGTGGCTCCACACAGTCTAATGGAGGAATATTTCCAGGGAGGGTCTGATCTATTGCTGCACCTGAGACGAATATGTCTCATCGATTCATCTTGTACTGTGTTTCATTGAGATTGGTTGCGAGTCTCCAGGTTTCTTTTGCAGGAGGCTTGTTTTCATCTGCTGGTGGCTCTATTACTATTTGGTATCCAATGGAATTGGAATTCCATTACCAATAAATTTTGTATGTCTGAGGTCAGTGACACAGGCACCTTAATCTTTAGGTCTGTTTTTTCAATTATCCTCACCATGTTTGACAAAATGAAACCACGGAAAAATCTGTCTTACTCTGATGCAGTTTGAGCTGCTGTAACATGTAAATGATTTCTGAAAGCTTGTACTGAATCTATTTCCATGATCGACTTTTATTATCAAATTTAAGCAATATCCAAGTGGAAAAATAACCCTGATCCCCAGAGGCAAAGAATATAGCATGTAGGAATTTAGCACTCCTGAACCTTATCCTGTTAACTGTGAGGATTGGTGTGGGCATGGCCAGCTCACTGGGGGTGGTGCCACCTTCAGCTGGTGGTCCTGAGTGCTATAAGAAAGCAGGCTGGGCATGTCTGAAGAGCAAGCCAGTAAGCAGCACATATCCACAGTCTCTGTGTCAGCTCCTGTATCCAAGGTTCCTGCCCTAACTTCCTTTAATGATGAACTGTGTTGCTTAAGTGTAAGTGAAATAAACCCTTTTCCTCCCTAAGTTGGTTTTGGTCCTGGTGTTTCATCACATCAATAAAACCCTAACTAAGACAGAACTTGAAATAATTTCCTTTAAATCACACATCGTATGTTACCCTTGCCAGCTTTAGTATTTAACATGAGCAATCCGATATTGGTGACTATTTGATAGTTTTAACATACAATTTAAAAATTGTGCCAGAGAAATAGTTCAGTTAATAGAAGTATCTGCTGCTAAATCTAACAACCTAAATTCCCTCCCTGGGTTCCACATGGTAGAAGGGAAGCAACAACTTCTGATCATTGTCCTCTGACCCTCATATGTAAGCAATGGCATGCATGCACATACATGGCCAAACATACAGACATGCAAACAAAATAAGCCTATAATGAAAACAAAAGAAACAAGATGTGACTGATGAATGGAGAAAGAAGCAATAGGGAACAAATTGATTGTCTGCCATGATCTGGCCTGTAGCACTGAATAGTCACAACATAGAGCTCCCACTGCTGCTCATGGGTACCTTTTCTGCAAACACAGCAGCTCATCCCTTACCCCAAGCCCATAGGAAGCAGTCAAATATGGAAGAGTGAGTCTACACGAAATGAAAACATGGAGCTAAGTTTACATGGCATCTAGGTCTGGAACACTAGGTCTGTGAGCCATCTAGAAAATTATAAGGGCAATATGCCATCATGATGCCACACATTGCTGTCAACATTGCCATGGTGTCAACATTGCTGACTATATGCAAGCAATACCTTCTATCCAATCCCAGTGGAAATCATACTCTTGGAATTTCAGTTTTGAAGATTAATTTTCCAAAATAACTGCTAATGCTATTATGACAAACTAGTGTGCTTTTTTCTCTCTGAAGTAATTAATAGCTTCTAATTTTATTTTCAGCACATCCTCCTTACTCCCTTAAATGTTATGTGTTGTCTGTGTGACCATTTTAGTTTATGGAGGAAAATTTTTCTCAGAATCATCGACTGTGATAATGAGGTTCTCCAGATATGCTCAGCTGGGGCCCATGGGCTACTGTATCACAGGATAGCTTTTAATGTGATCAACAAAGCTTAATAAACTTATGTAAAATATTTTTGCACTTTTTAGTAACTTGTGTTCTTGACCGTGAGTTTTGCAGATGACAAGGACATGTCCTCTTATGCTGTCAAAATTAGACACAGGTATGAGAGATGATGAGTCAATTGGTAGAGTGATATGTATAATTACAGCTTCAGTGTCTTACCTAGAATGTGAATATTCCAAACACTTTTTACAATGCCATTTCCCCCTGTTTTCCTTTTTGGCAAAATTTCCTGATGGCCCATGGGGACCTCCAGAGCCGGAACAGCCTGTGAATTCAACTAAAAACATTGGACACACTGCAATTCACTTGAAGTGACCAGACAGCAATTTGTTGTGCTATAAATTACTTTCTGACTTCATTTGAATTTAGATAATTTCTGTTGCCTTCCTTGCACATGACGACAACAGAATGTTGTTCTGGAAGGAAAGTACCTGATACCTACCAACGTGGAGAGACGTCACATTCACGACACCTGAGGTTTTCTTTTGAATGGTAATATTCACTAGAGAAATGTGGCCTTTGTGAGTTACAGCAATACAAAAACATCAGCAAAAGAAATATTATGACGTTTACCTGTTTTATTGGGGGAACAATGATTTAGAACCAGTTATGTTTAACAATAAAGATATTGTTACACTCGAAACAGAAATGTAACTATGACCAAATGCTTTAAATAACAAAATATGAGAAGAATGCCTCTACAGAGAGCACATTGGAAGGCTTGAAAATATAGGTAATACTTGATTCCCAACAGTAAATCAAGTGGGTGTGGATGGATGGCCATGGTGATGCCACTTCCTCTTAAGACTCTCAGAAACTTAAGATAGTTCCTGAAAGGAGCAGTTCACATAGTCACAAATAAAACAGCATCATGAGAGAAGCTTAGTGACTGCAAAACAAATGCTATAAAATATCAAACACATTTTAAGTAACAAGAAGTAATATAAGTAAAACAATAAGCATAAACTGTCTTGAAATATGAATATCTTGACATAAAGCTGTATACTCAGTGTTTCTGCACAGAACTGTTCTAAAAGTATATAAACTTAAAATTTGCTTATAATACTAAAATCTAAACCTACAACTCTGAAATAGTAGGACTGATTAAACTACAATATTACTGAGTAGTTTATAGCCATTGAAATATTCAGAAATGCTTTTAATGATATTGGATATGTTAAGAGAAGAAGCAAAATAAAGCTAGATTTGCCTTGTGATCTAATCTATTACTTTTTAAGTTATGGTTAAGTCTGAAAGTCTTCCAAAAACTTAAATTCAGACATGCATTGAAAACTAAGAATGCCTGCCAAACCTATTATTAAGCCTCTCATATTTGATTCCTGATTAATTACCATTTTGGCATATGTATCTGGCCATAGATCTATTAGAATAAGAAAACAGCTCAGCTAAACACTTTGTTAATATAAATTCATAGATATAACTTAAATTATATGCCCCTGTGAGCCAGAGAATTCATGCAAGGAGTGGGTTGAAGTGCAGTTTACTTTCTCAAGCATGGTAAATCTCTCCAGATAAGTAAAGTTATTTTGTGTATATTCATCAGAGATTTTTTATTCCTCTCAGAAAGAAGAAAATTTGTTGCCAGGGTTTCTGTCCTGCCTGGTTTCTGTCCTCCCACCAGGTCCTTCAGCCATTTAGCAGCAAAGAAATAACACAGAGGTCTACATTAATTATAAACTGATTTTCCCATTAGCTCAGGATTCTTATTAACTAATTCTTATAACTTATATTAGCCCATTATTCTTATCTATGTTAGCCACATGGCTCAGTACCTTTTTCAGCGAGGCAGTCACATCTTCTTTCTTCTGTGTCTGGGCAGGACTGCCTAGAAATGAGCTTCCTTCTTCCCAGAATTCTCCTGTTCTCATTGACCCATCTCTACGTCCTGTCTGGTTGTCCCACCTATACTTTCTGCCTTGCTACTGGCCAATCAGCATTTATTTAAAACATAATTGACCAAATACAGACCACGGTCCCACACCAAAAATTTACATTCTAGATATTTGCTTTCTTGCCTTTGACATAGGAAGAATACAGAAGTAAACTCTAGCTGTCTAAGCACCTGAGTTCAGAACATCTTTGAACTGAGCATTCTCTGCTCCAGAGCCTTTTCTATGGAGTCAGTCATTCAGACATGCTTTCAGTAGCTCTCTGAAGACAAAAAGATCACAGTTTCTAAAAACTGCTTAACTTAAAACAGGAGAGCGTGTGTAAGTGCTCTTAAAACCCAAAGTTGATTTTTAATATGTGGAAAGACTAAAACTTGGCAAATAAAGTTTGAACGTTTAGAAAATTAAAATAGTTTCCAAAAGTATGCTGGCTTTAGGAGAGAGACAACCTTACAAATACGCTGTCTTCTCTTCATCCTAGATCTAGAGCAAGGGTGACATTCACTTCTGAATTTGATGATTCTCTGTATTGCCACACAGTAGTCAAACAACCCTTGTAGAAATCAACACTGTCTTTATTTACTCATCTGCATTACAGTCTAATGACAACAAAAGCCTGGCAGGAGTTCTTCCATTTCATACAGCTTAGGAACATTTTTCATGTGCCTAACACAAGTCTTTTCTTTCGTAATGCAACTGCTATAAGTCAAATTGATTCAATTTAATTAACAAGCATTTATGCAGTGCCCAACTGTGCGCAGCACTGTATGAGACATATAAAAGAGTGAGATATGATCCCTGCTCCTAAAGAGCTATGGTCTAGACAGGAAAGATTCGTCATGCATGCAAGAGACAATAACCACCATGAAAAATCACAGAAAATCAGTACAGATGCTACACTGAAGATACAGATGCAACATTCTAAGGAACCCCATTAGGAGAGTGTCACGAAATAGGAAAAGATTGGGACTAGATGCTATCTGGACAAGGGAATTGGGGGAAGTGAGTTGAGAATTGGCAAGAGAACAACAGTCTGACCACTCACGGCCAGTAGGAGGTTAAAGAGGAGTAAATTCAAAGGGCAACAAAAGCCTGAAAGTCTGGAGGGATGGGAGGTTAGCTTAGCTCTGGAAAGGGATGCTGTGAGTTACAAGAGGAGACACTACCCAGGCTACAACACAAAGCAAGAAGGGCTCTGCATGCTGCCGTTCAGTGAATTCAAACTTTAGATAAACATGTTTAAACGACACTATAAACTAAAGCCCCGACTGGAGGCATGATTTCCTAATCTCAACAACAGCAACAAAAGAAAAGAACAAACACAATCTACAACAATCAAATTTCAGGAATATACACTGGAGGTTAAATGAGGAGACTCTGACATGACACCAGTCATTAATGCTATCTTCTTTTGTTGAATTCATAAAGGGCCAGCTTGTCTAAGAACCACACGCCTTCTTATGGTGATAAACTACTGTTAAGCCAGCACTGCAGGGAATATCAAATGACATGTGATAAATATCTCCTGAAAAGCATTTTTCCTTTCATACTGAATCCAGTTGTAAATACAAAGGTGCTGGGCATATCTGAGGGCTGATGGGTAGAAATACAAAAAAAAGGAGGAAAGATGTCATATTTTTAAAGTGAGCCAAGTCTCTTTAAATTAGTATTGTATAAATATGACATTTATATGGGTGAGAAAGACATCAACTTAATCATATCGATGACTTAATAAACAGAGTAAACATAAAGCAGTGAGCCAACCAATGGTCACAATGAATATTTCATTCAGATAGTTCCAGATTTGGAGGGGAAAATGGTGCTATTATATTCCCACTGCCAATGGAAGAAACTAAAAAAGAGTCCATATAAGGAAATGTTGACTTTTTAAGGAGTATCCTCTAAAATTGATACTTTTAAAAATATTAATTATACTCAGTAATTTGTATCACTAGATCACTCACCCACTTAAACTCAGTTTGAGAACATGTGGGGGAAGTAAGAGAGAAAGTATCATAACCCGCAAAATACAGAATATGATGAGATTCTTCTTGCTCAAGGAGAGCTGATGAGCCCTTTGTAGATGCTCGAGGCTATGGCCTTGATGACCCAGCAGTGGTAGCCTACAGGGCAGTGGTTCCCCAATGCTAAGTCACTGGCCCTTCCCATCGTCGTTCACTATGTTCATAAAGAGAAGTGAAGAGTACTTCGGAGCCTCCCAGGTTGTTTGCTGAAGTTACTGGCCACCACCAGCTGCAGCTGTTTAAAACAAGAGAGAGAAAGAGAGATAAAAAATAGGCAAATGAAAATTCAGCTATCAGTGCACATAATGATTCTAAATGAGGTAGTTTGAAATCTACTATCTTTCCAGTTTGTTCCACTTTAAAACAATATTTGGAATTTTGTAGGGAAATATCTCTATGTCATTTTACAAAGTTCTCACAAATTCTAGGGAAAGAAGAATACAAGTGATTCTTATTTGGTCCACAATGACTTTATGCAATAAATATAGAAACCTATTTCATTTAATTTTTTCAGATAAAAGTTTCTTTTGTCATTAGACACTCAATGCACATTTCTCAATAACTATCAACAGTATGGGAACCAGATAACTATCATGTTATACATTATAGCATCATTTTAAGCAATAAAGATAATAGTAAATCTTAACTAGAATTTATGTCATAGAAATCATGGCTTTCCACTCACAATTTTAAAAACTAATCTAGTAACATGAATTCCATAGATACACTATATCAGGATGCTTCTAATCCTTCATCTTTCAATAAAAATAGGCAGTGCTCACCAGTCCCCTAAGGCAAACTGCATCCCTGTAGGTAAACACTCTCTGAGTAATTGTGTGGATTAAGCAGAATCATTACGGAGAAAAAATTAACTCACTTCCCCCTTAGCAGAGGATAATGTTTGCCTAGACTGCGAAGGAGAGTGCCCTGGACTGAACAAGCAGAACCTTTGGGAGGCAATGTGAATGCCTGCCATGGAGGAGAGATCAGAAGCACCTGAGAGCTGAGGAACAGGAAAACTAATGGGTAAACAAGAAACTTGTCAGTAAGAGCAAACAGAAATACTAAACCAGTGGGGAAAAAGAAGATGAGAAAGAATGGAATTTACACAGAAAAATCCCCAAAGACACGGTGATCAGGAACAGCATCTTTTAGAAATGAAAACGCAAGGTAAGGATGGGGTTTCAGGTATCTAAGAGGCAGTCAGAAGATGGATGAGGAGGATGGTGACACATTTGAGTTATTCCAAGACTTCAGAAGCTTAAGCTGACAGATGGTGAGTTCAAGATTCACACCAGTCTTGAGAAACCTAGGAAGTTTGAGACCAGTCTGAGCTACAAATTGAGATCCTGCTTCAGAAAACCAACAAATAAAACAAAAGACAATCAGAGTCTCTGATCAATTTCTCTTCTTAGCACCAATGTATAACTTCTCATATGGGCAGAAGATTGGGGGACTTTCTTTTTCTTCCTGGAAAAAGTAAAATACAAGTGTTCAATATCTAGAAAACTACAAGGAGTTCCACAGTGAAGACAAGAAGCTCACATGAATGATTTGTAAGCTTGAAGTTGAGACCCACCCACACCCTCATCCCCCCATTTGCTAGGCTGACGTTTGGTGCTGATTTTTCTGGGACAGAAAAACTTAAATATATTGACAGGGTTTCATGGAGTTCTTTACCCACACCCCATTCATATACTCAGAGCATGCAAATTTGATTTGTACCTTGGATGTCAGGAGCCACAGACAAACAAAGGGAAGGTTTTAATGGTGACCAATGTCAGAGGAAGACAAAGCAGCTTAGAGAAAAGAGACTATGAAAAGCTCAGAAACTTCAAAAAGAGGAATTAGTATTTTCATGAAGAGAAGATATTACTATTTTTAAAAAGAATGGGATGCCATTTAGAAACTAAAATAATTTGGCAAAAGTCAAGTTATGATGGCTAAAGTAAAAAGACCAAAAGAAAATTTAAAAATTAAAGCTAAGAAAAGCAGTAATTGTTAAAGTAAAAGGACATAGAATAAGAAATAAATAGGAATTTTACAAACTTGTCCAAGATGCCAAATATTAGGAATTCCACAAGTAGAAAACGAATAGAAAGAAATCACTAACAAGTAAATCGAGAAAATTGCATGCAGTTAAAGTGCCTGAATTTCCAGAGTGGTGGGGGCTTCTACAACAGAGACAGAATGTAGAAGAGTGTAATTGGATGAGTAGCAGAAATTTAGATATTGGATTAGTGAAATAAAGAAAAATATTTATATTGAGAAAATTAGTATAGGAAATAATAACATCCTAATCCAAACGGGTAACGTGAGCAGAATGCTTAGAGTGTGGATGTGAAAAGAGTCAAATCCTTATTTGCTTTGGAATCAATAATTAATTGACAATAAAATGAAGAGGTAAAGAAACAGCCAAAATGTGCCATTTGGAGATGAGTACCTCAAGACCCAAGTAAGAGAGCTAGAAAAGTTTGTCTTGGTGTAGTTGGGTTGGGAAGCTGAGAGCGGAAGACAACTGTCTAGAGTAGGGGAAAGGGGCTGATTTGTAACTTTGTAAAAGAGTTCATAATCGTGTGCATCTCCACAGTGCTCCTCTGTAGCACTGGTTGGGGCAAGACTAGTCTGCAACCTGTACAACACCGTGTTCACTCATGTCAGCTTCTCGTGATTCCTCTTACATTTCTGCATGCTGGGAGAAAATAAATAGCTTTAAAACTTAAGCTTAAAGGAGATAAGAAAGCAATGCCTTGAGTCATGCTCTTTAGGGCCATCCAGCAGTTTTTCCCTTTTCTTAAACTGTTGGGCCCTCCTCGGTGCGTTTTATGTACATCAGGAAGCTGAACAGGCCTATCTTCTGCGACAAGTCCTCACTGGCTGCAACTCTTGCCCAGATCCAGTTACTGACTGAGAGGTCACAGGTTATGACGCAAGTGGGCTTGATCTTAAATGGCAGAATCCCACAGAATTACAAGGAAAGAAATTCCCTCATCATTCTCAGGAAGCTATTCAAATTCAAGGCTCAGTTCTCTTGGGAGTTAATATGTGGGCAAGGGCTTGGATGTGGATCCAATAGTAGCTTGGTAGACACCAGCTGCAGTGAAAACAGCCTGCTCTCAATTGAGTCACAAGGAAGTGGACTCGGTGTTGAGCAACTCTCATTGCAGATTTTAAGTGAAGATCCAGACATGTAATCCCAACTACTCGAGAGGATGAAGCAGGAGAATAGCAATTTCAAGGCCACCTGGGCTCTATTGTGAGTTTAAGACCAGCCTGATCAACTTAGACCTTGTCTCAAAAATCTTGAAAAAGACAAGAACAAACAAAGAACGAAAACACCAGTTTGTAAGGAAGGAAGCATGGAATTTTGGCTCAATGAGAGATCTTGCTCAAAGCTCACAAGGCTTTGGAGTTTCAACCTCCAGTTTCAGCAAAACAAAAAACAAGTGCTCCGCAGATTTACAGGGCCAAGTTCACGTGCTTTAATAAGTGTCTCTTTTAAAAATTAAATCGATTTGAGTTGAATATTTTTCAAAATTGCTAACAAGAGATTAAAGTTCTACTACTAGAAAGAATTTATTAAAATTTATGAGTTAGGAAAGATTTTGTTCAAGTTGTTCAGTATCTTTTTACTATCATTGTGTTGGTGGTGGAGGTTGTGGTGCTGGACCAAGACCCATCATTAGTTTTTGCCAATAAAAGTACCCTTTATTTGAACAATGATGCACTGCCTTGTTTTCAGGGGGTTAGGTCTAACTTCACCACCGTAGATACACAAATCCTAGCTGTAATATTCTTGACTAGTGATGGTAAATAAGAAGTCTTTATGCCCCGTACGTTTGTAATTTATTTTTGTGAGTTATTTATACCACTTAGCTGGTTACATCTTTAGATGCAGACACTCAGCAGTTAGAAGCATATTTTAAACATTGAGGTGGTTTAACAGGCAGTATAGTTATCCTGCTAACATACAACTGCTATCCTAGTTGTTTGATAGGTCAACTCCAGAAGGTTGCAAATTCAAGGAAAGCCTTGGCTGCAGAGTGAATACAAGGGCAGCCTTAAAAACCCAGTGAGAGCCCATTCCCAAATAAGCAAATAAAAAGTCTGAGGACACAGTTTTGTGTAGGTTGATCCTGGGGTTAAGCCTCAGTGTTAAGAAAATAATAAAAGTGAAATGTGATAGGATAGAAAAAAACTTCTGATGGTGACTATGGTGAGTTCAGAAGGGGATTCTTTTGGTAGCTCCCATTTTCCGCATGTATAAAACTAGTCAAAGGAAGCCCTAATGCATTTGCTATTTGCACATGACCAGAGGGAAGTATTTATCATTTTCTGTCAGGTGTTAAGATCACTTTTTCATCTGGGCCCCTAAGTTTACACTGTTGAATTTTTCCATCCTTTTTTTTTTTCTAACCACCTCCCACGGAAGAGAAATCAACACCTTGGATAGAAACTTAGGAAGATTTGAGACGATGGATGGTGGGAACCATGGAAAGAGCTATTGGGGGCAACGATGCACTGGCCATCAAATGCTTCATGTGGAGGAAGATGAGTATACTCTTTAGGAACACTAAACATCCAAACAAAGCATATCACCAACCTGCTCGAGCAGCTGCCATTTTCTTGTTTCGCATTTTGTTCTCCAAAGCTTGCTACACAATAAAAAGGGAGAAAAGAGTACATTCAGATTTCTTCTAATTGACATTGGTAAAGATAATATAGACTATATGTATGTAGTATATATAATTATACTGTACCATTTTCATCTTCTTTTTTAGATCCAGATTTGCTGCTTTCTGGCCCTTGGCAGTAGCATTGAGATAATAGATGGTCAAACTAAATTAAAATATAAAATAGAATAAAATAAAATGGATGGCATTCCTGTTATTCTCCTTAAGACTATATTAACCAATGATAGCATGAAATGGGACACAAAGGTACTTTCTACTCAAAGGGTGATATTCTGAATGTAAGAACTGAGGTCCAGAGAAGTAAAGTGGTATACTTAGAACCTGTGTTTGGAGATGCCCATTTACTTAGCAGAGAGGATGAAGCAGGAAGATTTCATGTTCACTGGCTAGGCTACATTGGAAGTTCAAGGCCAGGTAAGGAAACAGAGTGAGACCTTGGGGATAGAATAGCAGGTCACTCGTCTAACATGAGTAAAGCTATAGGTTCAATCCCCAATATGACTACAATGAAGCACAGTTAAAATTAGACAATGACTAGGGTGAAGCCAGAAAGCTGACCCAAAGGTTTTGGATATGCCACCTAGCATGCTATCCATCGTTCCACAAGACCCAGTGTCAGCTTCTTGGAAGTGTATTATCATCAGTTTAAATTATAATTGCAGTCACCTTCTGAACAATGGCAAGAGCAGCAATGAAAACAGCAGGTCTGCTGAAGTGTAGGGAACGGGCTGAATGTTTGAACTCGCTATTTGGCCTTTAGCCTTTACAACCAAGAATAAAATCCTCAAGGACATAAGTTCATTAACATGGATTTCCCACCCCCCCCCCACAGAATACAACGTTTGCCTTTCTTCCTCCCTCAAAAAGAAACTGTTTCACCAAGGAAAAATTTTGGATTTTAAATGGCATTTACATTTCTAGAGAAAGCAAATTCCAGCTCAACGATTCTGACAAAATAAATATCCTCATTTTCTCTTTGGGCAAAATGAACCAGCAAAGGGGAACTGTAGTAAAAAGGAAAGATAGCTGGTGCTGGCCCCACTACAAATAACGGGAGATTGAACACGTTTTCTCTGCCCACCCACATGCCAGGGAATATCCTTTATGAGCCATCTGGTGCTGGCAGCATAATTATTGCCACGGTTTAGTTGGGTTTATCTCTTCCGTGGTTAGCTAGAGCTTGCCTGAAATTACATATAGGAAAACATCTGGGGCAGCATCTGGCATGAACTTGTGTGTGTGTGTGTGTGTGCTGTGTGTGTGGGGTGTGCGTGTGTGTGTGTGTGTGTGTGTGTGTGTGTGTGTGTAGAATAAGAATTTTCTCGGAAAAGTTTTTGGACATAGGTCAATGTAAAGTTCTCAGTTCTGGGATTCCTTAAGCCTCTTAGCTGGGTGTGCCTCACATTTTCACTGACAGCACCTACAGAAATCTAACCCAAACACTATGTGAATACCGAAAACAATCCAAGTGGCTTTAATATAGTCTACTGGGAAATTCAAAATGCTTGTAACATTCTCTAATTAATGGTAATAAAAAATCCAAGTCAATTGTTGGAGCCTCTTAAAGAAGAACGTGGGGCAATGGAGTTTGGGGGAAAACATCAGTAGTAAACTGCAATTTGGATTTAAAGTCTTAAAGCAAAATTTAACCCCTTCAAGGAAATCTTTTTAACCCTTGTGCTGCCACGTTCCCTCTGTGTCAAGAACTGTGAAACTATGGCTCACACACCAGAGTCAGCACCCCTGAGTGCTTTCTTTACTTCTTATACCAAGGATGTTCTTTGCATCTTTAGATGTTTAACTATATGTCATGACCAATTTTCTCTATCCCCCTATACTATCTACTTCTGCATCGCTAAGAGTATGCCATAAGCCTGCCTGATGTGCCAATTTTTTGCTGTTGGGTCATAAGTGTCCTAGGACAGCTACAGATAAGACTCAACACCTGTGTAGTCTACAGTGTCGTGTTGCTGTGTCCGCTGTTTTTGGACACCCTTGAACCATTCCCAACAAGCAAATTTTAGACCTTCTGGCAGTCCCACTGATTCTAAACTTTTGTTGGTGCAAATGAACAGAAGGAACCAAAGCAAGAGGGACAGGTGAGTCTTTGTCCCACTGATTGACCACTTCATTCCAGAGCAGGTCATCCGTGTGCTAATGACAATGCGATTAATGCAGCTCTTCCTTATGATTATTGTGGGAAAAAAAATGAGTCACTCTGGGGTCCCTGAAACAGGAGTAGCATAAAGTCCTGAGGAAGTTTGGCAGATCTTTAGAGACAGGCATTCTAATACTGTTGTCCCTTTGCTTAAAAGCAAGTCTCACAATAAATTATGAATGTAGTAGCAAAGGTTTGAATGCCTATCTGTCTGTCTGTCTCTGTCAGACAAGATCTCATTTGTACTATTAAAGAAACTGAACCAAAGGCCACAGAATCCTTATGAATATGCTCTCAGAAACCGCACTCCCAAGAAATTGTGGAGAAAGAAAATCAGTTCAAGGGCCACCTGGCGAATGATGTTTCAAAGAAGCATAATCTAGAGACCAGCACTGCTTCTTAATCAGGCTCTGTGACATAAGACCGTAACATTTGTTACTGTTGCAGGAGCTCTGAGTTGCAATCATTCCCACCTGGAAGCTGCTGCCATAGAAACGATATGACCACTGAATTTCCTGGGGGTCTGCCTGGGTCCCGCTTTACCATGTTAGTATGAAGCTCACTTAGAAACGAGCATGTCAGTCATTTTGTTCATTTATAGAAGATAACCCGGGCCTTGTTCTCACCCCTTTCTGTGACTATGGCCATGAATCTGGCCATGAGGAATGGTCACGATAACTGAGTCAGCATCCAGCTGGTTTATTCCAAGCTAGTTGGAGTTTCAGCTCTAAGTTTTGCTCATTTCACCTTTAGATTCAATCCTCCATAGCAACCTTGTAGAGACAGCATCCTTAGAAGTGACTTCATGCTTGCTGCCACTGACCCAAAGCAACAGTGGTTCCAGGAGGGGCTGGCAGGTAAAGAGGAGCGTATCTCTCCTAGTTCTTCCAGAAGACGAATATTTTATACTGCTCAATCCCAAAGTGAAAGGAAAATAGAGACAAAATCCTTCAGCTAAATGTTCTTTTATAAATCACTCTGACTTTTCAGGGATAGCCTGGGGTATCTGGGGAACGCTCTGCTCCTCTGATTCTGTTACTGCAGATGCATAGTTATTGACAGCCCGCTAAGAAAAAAAAAGAATGGGGTAGGGTTTTTTTAAAAATGTTCCTTTGGTCTTTAGCCCTAAAATATGGCCTAGGGGGTTCCCAAGGGGAATATTAACACAGAGGCTCCTAATTTCTGTATTCACAGCCATCTGCTATATGGAACAAGAGGTGGGGGCCATGCCACGAAGGGGAATTCCACATGCTGATTAGATTTAGCGCTTAGCACTCCTGTTTCCCTTGCTTTAGCTGTTTACTGATAATTATTTTGGTTACTTGGGAACAAATCTTATAATCCTAGGGAGGCAGAGAGAGATGCAGATGGCTGTGAATCTCATCCAGCAGGAGCAGAAGGTGACTTGCGCCGTTCAGCGCCTACCATCATGCAGTCAGCAAAGAATTTGGAGGAGAAGGGGCTCAAATGGAGACGGAGAATAAACACATACGCCATCACCAGAACCACAGCAATGACCAGCCCGGGGTTAGAGAGCTGCCGCAGGATCTTCGCCATCCAGCTCGGGAAATCATGTTCCAGGGTCTCGCCAATGACTTCAAACATCCTGTTTTTACCACTGGTGGTGGTAGAGGGGGGTTGAATTTAAAACAAAGGTAAAACACGGCTACAGTGAGATCAGAAACTATTTCTCCAACACTGCAAAGGTCCTCTTGTGGGTTAAGGATCTGATAGTGAGCTGTCCATCTAACACTCTGAACCACATCTTGTTAACTAAAGGGTACACTATGAACAGAGCAGTCTCGTCTTAGTACACACAGAGGCGCCAAGTATTTAGGAAAATTACTCACAGCTTCAGAAGAATTTTAATAATGTACTTCTAAAATTTTGATTGAGAGGTATTTTATGTCTAGCAATTCAAACGCTCCCAAGACAGCTGCTCTGGGAGGACGCTCTCTCTGAACTCGGTATTCAGTGCACTCGGTTTTTAATTGGCTTTGGAAATGAACACGAGAAATAGACTGGAGGGATAAAATCGGCAAACAACCCAACATCTCATTCCACACCACGGCTTCTACTCATCAACCCCCAGCTGACTTCATTTATCAGAGATCTAAGTGGCAGCTGCACTCCTGAAGGAGGAGCCTTGCACACACAGATCCCTCATGCTGGACAGCTCCCAGTGAGAGCCCCCTGAGGGTTTAGGGTCTAGGAAAATCAGCTCCTCTGAACTAGAACGGTGAGAGCAGAAAGCTTTCACTTAGTGTGGAATGTCTAGAATCGGTGAACTACTCACGGTGCCAAGTTACTTCCTTTGAATATGTATATTGATCCTCCTATAAAATGTTGTAATTCACAGAAAAGTGAAATAGGCATGTTTTCAGTTATGTTAGTATAGCATTACATATGTTTATTTTTGGTTTTTAATCTTTTGATATTTAAGCAAAATGGATATGCCCCACAATCCCCAAATCAGATGGAGTTCCCCCCCCCCACTTCAGATTGGACAAATACTGACTTTCAAGAGACAAGGTGTAACCCCAAGTAATTATCAGACTATGGATTACAGTGTTTTCCTTTACAACAGACAGATAAGAGCTGGCTCAAAAATCTAACTGAAAGGGACTAATGGCGACAACAATGTCAAGCACTGTGCTCACTGTTAAAGCTCCACATGCTTGGATCTAGTGTATGACCTCAGATTGAGACCTCTGAACATGAACAAATGAACACGAACAAGCATGAACAAATGCCAACATGCTTGCTGTTATTGTTTTAGGTCTATGGGAGAATAATCAGCACTTAATGGATAAATATGTCTAAATTTTTTATGCCATATAGGATTATTGCTTTATAGGAAAAATATAAAATTGATACAATGTAAAAAGAAGGTCAGGGGAACTGAAGAACTATAAACTGTTCAGAATTATTGATGAAGACAGGAAGAGGCTATCAGATTGGAGGAAACATGGTTGAACATTTAGAAACATTCTCCTCATATTGTTATCAAAGAAATAGTTTTTAAATTACCAACAATTTACATTACATCCCCTAAATAATGATTTTAACAATTTTCTAAAAAAACTTAGCAGAATGTGTTGGGAAAGTCCAGCAAATTGTTTTGCTGGGTAGGTAAGTGGGCTATATACACCTTAGCTGAAGACACACCAATAACCTGAAAACAACCAGACAGCATTAGTGTCCTCATATTCAAATCTGAGATCAAAATTCAAGTTTCATATTAACCTCTTTCAAATGCTTTATTGCTGGTTTGCTGCTTGGCCCAGGTACCAGATGTGGTCTAGGAACCTTCGCTTGGCAGAAGTGTAACACTGCACCACCCAGTTCCTAAGGGTAGCAAACCACAGGAATTGTGATTGTCTCATTCTAGAACAAAGTAGCCTTTCTGACCTTTGGAGTAGGGGCAGAGGGAGTTGAGCATTGGCTTGCTCCAAAGGAAGGAAGTTGCTGGAAAGCTACTAGAAAACAGCAAACCTCTTTCTTATGCCCACTGTCAACATGTGGTGCTTTCTGATCTCAAAAATAACAATATTGATAGTCATTGTACCTAAATGTGTCAATCAGAAATTTACGGTAAAAGTCACATACTATGCCATTTTTGCCGTCCCTTGTTTCCTGGTAAAAATCGGTGTAAGTTGGTTTTGCTGAGGAACCCAAAAAACCAGAAAGCCAGCGGGAATGCAACTTAAGAAGCTAAAATTGTATAATCATTGCATGTTTCTGCCTGGTAATTCAAGTCTGGATTCAGTTGTGTCACCACCCAGCTTGGCATTTAGGTTTCCCTCACTTTGCATAAAAGAGCAAAGGTTCATTCCAGTGTTGTGCTGGGGAGGATGAAGATCAACTTTTTAATAAAAGGTAAAAACATCTTTATAATGTACCTTAGATATAAACTCACATGGATGTTTCATTAATGGTAGACTTTTCAAGGGTTTGTTATTTAAATTTTGCTTTTGGGTTAATATGTCAGCTTCAAGACTGCAATTTCCTATTTTGTCTCCAGATGTCACTGTCTGCATTATTTATTTCAGCCTACTTACCAACAGATATGTGAGCATATGTATGCTTGCACATGGAGGCTCAAGTGTACAAGCAAACACGTAGAGCAACAGAGAGAGATGTACAAGGCTTATCAGTCAGTTTCCCAAGTCTGATAGATACCAGATAATTCTGAACCTTTTTAGGAACAATAACTGAGGGAATTATTGGTTTGAAACATAGTAAATAAAAACTTCGTCTTAGGCAACAAACATTCTGACTTGAGAAATCCCTTGGGCGTGACAACACACAGGGAAAATTGTATTTGACCATTAGAGCATTGGGTCTAGCATTTACAAGACTTCCTGCCTTCACACTCTCTTCACATCAAATGCACGCCTACGAGAAACAACAGGTAGAGATAACTGGGGGACTTGTGGGTTCATGAGTAGCTTTGAGAAAATGAAATCCTGTCCTCAGGATCCCAAAGACACTGTTTCTTGAGGTGTATTTCATAAAAACTATAGAAAAGCTGGCTTTAATGAGTCAAAGTGCTTTCTGAATCTTGATGATTGATTGGAGTGACACGTGGGTAGAAAAATTGTGAAAGGAGCATGCCAAATTTCAGTTTATGAAGTCCCTTTGGATCACAATATTTACCACTCTCTTTCAATGTGCATCGTCATTTAATAGTGATTCCACCTCTTATTTAATCAATGGGAAATTATTTTTTTCAAGGTCCACATGAAATCTAGCAAAAGCTGATTTATGAGTGGATCTAATGATGCTATAGCATCAGGAAAACACTCATGTCTGCACTTGCATAGTCAACTGTTGCTCTTGGCTCTCCCAAATATGGAAACAGCAAGACTTAGCATCTATATTGTATCCTTACAAAATATTTCCCCTTTATGACTCTCAAGAGAGACAATAGATGGGAATTGTCTGAGATGTTCCATGTCACATGATGACATGACTACCAAAGAATCTCATTTCTACCAATGACAAATGTCATGATTTTTAAAAGCCGGTACAGTGAATGACCAACCCCATTTCAACCCAAAATAAATACTAGGCTCAAGTCAAATCTGAAATATGAGAGACCTGAAGGGCCCACAATCAAAGGATGGTGGGAGGGAGACGATCATGTAGAGGACGGGCATGGTAGACAGGAAGAGGATGAGCAGCAGCATGCCAAGGTAGAAGTTGTTGGATCTGGAAGCTTTAAAGACTCTGGCCTCAGGAACATTGCAGCACATCACAGCCCAGCACTGGAAGTACATGGATGTGTGGAGCCTGAGGATGTTGATGCCTGGAAGGCTCGGGGCAAAGAAGGAGCCCATCCTAGAAAGGAATGAGAACACTGCTCAATTCCAAGTCCAACACCAAGTTGCACACAACCTCTTCATTTTACATTACGCCTCTTACCAAAATCAAAAACCATGTTGCTAGACACAATCATAAATACCACGTCTATAAATAGTCCCATTTAGAAAAAAAAATTAACTCGTTTAGTTTGATGAGAAAGTTCATTTGCACAGCAATCTGAGTTTCAATACATCAATAAAAACCAGAGAGAATGCTATACTTACTTCACAGAGTAGAGCTCTATTTTTTAAACTGTCCCAAGTATAATAAAATCTTTATATGTTTAGAACTTTAGTTTTAATAGTTTGTACTTCCTAAGTGCACATAGTAACTGTTTAACTAAGTGTGGTTACTTTTAATTGTCACCCCGACAAAAGCTAGTATCAGCTGGGGAATATTTTTTTTTTTTTTGATTTTTCGAGACAGGGTTTCTCCATGGCTTTTGGTTCCTGTCCTGGAACTAGCTCTTCTAGACCAGGCTGGCCTCGAACTCACAGAGATCCTCCTGCCTCTGCCTCCCGAGTGCTGGGATTAAAGGCATGCGCCACCACCGCCCGGCTCAGCTGGGGAATATTAAAAGTATCAATCAGGGATTATTTAGATCAGGCTGACTTGTGGGTACGTCTGTGAAGAATTATCTTGATTACATTAATTTGGAAAGACCCGCACACTATGGATGGCACCATCCCCTAGGCAAGAAATCTGAACTAAAATAATATGAGCATATGTATTTATATATTCATTCATTGTTTTCTGCTTTGTATTATAGACAGAATATGACTAGCTTTTTCAAGTTCCTCCTACCTTGACATCCCTGATATGATGGACTGTCATCCAGAATTGTGAGCTATAATAAGTCATTGGTCCTGTAAATTGCTTTTGTAAGTGTATTTTAATCACAACAGGGAGAAAAACAGAGGAACTAAGGCGGTGAAAATTTTGTATACTTAAGAAACATTTTTTAAATAGGAAGAAGAAATTATCTTATTGCACTTTAACCATCCTAAAGTTAATCCTTTCCTTTGAAAAGTGAAATCTTGCCACAATTGCAATTATCTTGCCTGTAGGATGCCAAGCAACAAATCTGAATGATGTCATAATGAACTGACTGCAAACTTTGTAAGAAGTTATTTTTTAATGGGAAGAGAGATTTTAAAACATCACTGTGTACCTTTGCTACACATCACTGTAACTAGCAAGAGAAAAATTGGCATTTAAAAAGAGAATAAGTTACCAATTGTTCCAGTTAATTAGAATTACAAAGCTTAGCACCTGGCTGCTCAGGTCCACCTTGTTCTAAAACTCAGGGTTGCATGTGTGACTTGTTTGGACTAATAAAAGATGATTACATATAAGATCCCTCAGTGCTGGGAGAAAACTCGACCAGTCCTATGTGGTTTTGTGTTCTCTTCCAACTGCCCTGAGGGTAATGTTCCAGGTAGAGGCTATTCCATCAGCAAGCACTTCTAAAGTAAGGATAAGGCATGGTATCAGAGCTCTCCCTCAGCTTACAGCAGATATTTTATTGCTCTATGTTGTGAAAATGAGAGGGGTTGTGTTTCATTTATGTACAACCTGAGCCCAAGATGAAATTTTGCACAAAATTCAAACTCTAGATTTTTTTAAATCTACCTACCTCTGTGTGTGCACATGTAAACATATGTCATATGTAAGTAATTTATAAAACTAGAAGAATGTCCATCAAAGCCTATAGCCACTTACTCTATGATGCATTGGTGGTTGAATGTGGGATAGTTGTGTTATGCATAATTATGATTTGATTATTGTTTGGAAAGATAAGCATAATATAAGGAGATATGATTGTGTATCAAGATGATAACAAATAGACTCTTTTTTTTTTGGTTTTTTTCAAGACAGGGTTTCTCTGTGGCTTTGGAGCCTGTCCTGGCACTAGCTCTGTAGACCAGGCTGGTCTCGAACTCACAGAGATCCGCCTGCCTCTGCCTCCCGAGTGCTGGGATTAAAGGCGTGCGCCACCATCGCCCGGCTAACAAATAGACTTTTGATGACTAATCTTGGTTGTCAACCTGGCTACATTTGAAAGTGACCCAAGCAGCTTAGCATACCTGCCAAGGATTTTTCTTGGTTGTATTATTTGAGCTGGGAGACCCAGCCTAAATGTTCAACATTTGAAATTAGAAGATCCATCTTACATCTAAGCCACACCTTCTGGTGACATGAAAAGACATGGAACAACGAAGCTCGTGCTTTCTGTCTGCTTGCCCTCGATCTCACTGGCTCTCGATCTCATCTATATTGAGGTATTCCTTTCCTGGTGTTAGAACTGATTTCTTTAAAATCCCAATATTAATTAAAAGCTTGTGGTTGTATAGAACCTTTTTGAGACTCCATCATCAGACTGGGACTACTAAGATTTCCAGTCTCGTAGACAGAACTATCAGCTGATCTTTGGCCTTTCTGTCAGGATACAGCTATAGCTGGACTACTCAGACCACAGCCTGTAAGCCACTCAAATTATTTTTAAAATACATATATGTATTTTATAATAATATAAATATAATAAAATTTTATTATAATATTTTAAATGATATTATAAATGCAATAAAATACATATGTGTATATTTGTATTTTAATCTATTAGTTCTGTTCCTTAGAGAACCCTGACTAATACAGTAGGTACACAATAATTTTATAATAAACATGGAAATGATATGCACATGACTGACAGGCATAACTTAAAAACACAAGTCCTGGCACAATAATGCCTCAGTCTTAATGTCGTCACCTCATCTTGGTTTGTGACTTATAATCAGCTCATCCCACTAAGTCCCTTACCCAGACCTAATGCCATCATCTTCCAGCTTAAAAAAAAAAATATGCCATCTTAGCTTTATAAAATGGCTTTCTTCTAAGATGATAAAAGCAAAGGAAAACATTTTTATTTGGCCCTCCTTGTTGCTCCAGGGGCATGCACATATCAGGTAAATTACTCAACCCTGAGCATGTGATGGGGTAAAGGCGACAGGTCTGGAAGGATGATGCCTAATGGATCTGAAACTCTCCACTTTCCCATCACTGTTCACTAAACAGTGTCTACTGCCCCTTCTATATCCTGATCTTTTAAAATTATTATGTGCTTTTCCCATTTCAGCATATTACAAAAATATATGGTATTTAGTTTCAAACTAAGTGTATCAGTGAATTAAATCACAACAAATGTTTTCACTTTGGCAATATCTGTGCAAGTGGTCTACAGTCTTCAGCAGCAATAACTGAAGGTCTTGAGTCACAAACTGATGGGATGGAGCATAAAAATCCCTATCGTGTTTTGATTATTTCAATAGAAAATGGCTAATAGGCACTAGCTCCTCACGTTTATAAACCAGCAGGATCATAGTGTATGTGGACCCTGTGCCGAAAGAATATATTATTCTTACATGTTACCCTCCCCACACCTTCCGACCATACCACATCCGCATCCCCTCATCAACTTCCTGGAAGTTAGGCAAAGAATATCCATGCCAAGTCCTGACCTCATGGTAAGGGGAAGAATAAGATTTATTTTGCCTCAGGATAAACTCAGGAGTGTGTGCTTCTCTGTTACATTCACAAAACACGAATCACTTCCTGACCTGGAGAGATGTTTCATTTATGTTTAGTCTACTTGACTCAAAGACAAAAATTGGTATGTAATTTAAAACCTAGACTTTCTTAAAATTATATACCCGTGTACCTAAAGTTTTAATTGAATTCACCAGAGACAAGCCTGACCAGTGTGAAGAATGAACACTAAGTGGCAATACAGAGATTTCAAGCATGCAGTTTGCTGTCCATTAACAAACTGTAAAAAAAAAAAAACAAAAAAAACAATTATATCCTCTCAGTATTGTAGTATGAACAATAGCAGACTCGTGACAAAATTACAAGCAAAATCAATCAGGGTAGTAATTACAATGACTTTTTGGACAATAACAGTGATTTCTGCTGTGTTAGCTCGAGAACACAATAGACATTCAGTGTAAGTCTACACCGGTGGCATCAGCAGTCCAGCGGCACTGGTGGCATTGTATGGACGCCACAGGTAGGACGAACGGGTTTTACAACACTCCAGTAGCTGTACTGTCTACTTCCTGCCATGGAAGAAGCTTCTCCTCCATGTGGGCTGCTCCCTCCCTCTCCTGAATCTGTGAGTCCTTAGGTTAGACCTCCTTGTCATTCTTCACTACATAGAAAATAAAGCAACTCTCTGGACACAGGATCCATATTTACAAAATATAGAAAGCAAGGGAGGGGACAGGAATTACATTCTTAACCATGTCTGACGTGACAACTATGAAAATATTTTTTTTTTTATTTGTACTAGTTCACCTATGGAGGCATAAATTCAACAGATCCCATTGATGGAATGATGGAGGCTTGGGAGTGGCCCTTATGTTACTGAAGCAAAATGATTTTCCTGTTTGCAGAGGGCTCCAGGCTCTGTCAGCATGCATTGGGTCTAATGATTCTGACTGGAAGATGTGCATGCTATATGAAGCTAATTTTTAAAAGAAGAGAAGAAACACCAGCAAAAGCTATTCTGGTGCCTGTGACAGGACAGTGGTATAGTTAGCCCTCAGTCCATGTCCCCAGGAAGAAAGAGCAGCCTCCTTGTAACTGTGTGTGGGGTGGGATGCTCAGCAGAGAGCAACAGATTCTAAGACACAGCATCCCCAGATGAATTGCATGCTGTGATTCAATTTTTAAAACTCAAAGCTGGCTTTCACTCTATCAACTTATCATAACCTGTCAGAATTGATAGTGAAAATGCCTCCACTTAATAGAAGATATGACAGCCTTTTCACATCAAAATAAAAATTCCCTTGTGCAAATGGCCCTGTTCAACACATTACAAAATGAAGATCTTATTTTTAACTTGAACTTCCTAAAATATGTGTTTTATCTAAATCTATAAGGTGCTGGGTTTGATGATATTTTTTTTAAAAAAAAGTTGCCATGTATGCTTTTACTATGTTTAAAGGTGGAAAGAAAATGTTACCAGTTTTTCTCAAAAGCCATGTACAACAACATAGTTCATTCCTAACAGGAACTAATGGGATTGACTATTGATGAGTGGATAGTTTCCTGTTCGATACTGGTGTGACAGGATGTAAGAAGAGAATCTTGAAATCAATCCAGCAGAAAGAGCATAGACTCTCAATTTTTACTGAAGGAGAACTGATGAAACAGGCTGATGATTTATTATTTATTTATTATTATTTATTATGTATCCACACCACCCATTTCTACCAAGGAAAATAAAGAGCTGGGATTCCCAGAATGGAGTCTTCTCTATACCCAGCTGCAATTCCTTCTACAACAGTGACCTGGGAGACATTTCCCTATGTGCTTAAATGTCCAACAGCTGACGTACCAGATCATGCCTTGGTTGAAGATCAGAGCGAGGACGTTGCCACTGATGTCAAATTCTGTGTATGAGGGCTAAAGAAAACACACACACTTGTGTTAGCATTTCAGATTGAAAACAACCAGCAAGTAGCTTCCCATCAATATACCTAAACCCACTACTTCCCTTCAACAACAGCAGCAGAGCAACAACTGGAATATACTAAACTAGAAGGATATAACACTTTTCAATACACAAAGACTCATTTTAAAAACTAGTCATAGGGTTGGCAAAATGGCTTCATGGGTAAAGGTGCTTGCTGCCAAACCTGACAAAGGCCCACGTGATGGAAAGAGAAAAAACAGCAACAAATCTTTGAAGCTATTCTTTGACCTTCACACATGTGCCCCCAGGGTATGTGTGTGGCATCCCCCAAATGAAAGTATGATGGAGCACTGTCATCTACCTGATGACAAGAGTAAAAACTGCATCTAATCATTAGAAACAGGATGACAGTTATTTTAAAAGCTTTCAAAACCTCACTTTCTTTGATCTGGTAAGTTCACAGGTAGGAATTTGTCTTAACAATGTCATCAGAAAGGCTGATAAATTTTAATGAGGAATGATGAAACCATTTAGGTGGCCAACATTAGATACATACCTATACTTGTACCATAATATATTGTTGCTGATAACTCTAACCAGTTTGGAAGACTATTAAATCAGTGAAAATTGTGTTCTAATGATAAATAAAAATACATAATAGCCTACTATATTAGTATAAATTTTTTTAAGAAATCTCATGTGGAACTGTCAGTAGAAAAAAGACCAGTAAGTCATCAGCAAATGGAAGTGACACAGAATCTTGTATATTTAAAAATTTTTCAAAAAAATGTGAACTAACTTTACAATAAAGTAAATATAGAAAAAATAAAACAAAATGTAGAAAATACTAAATGAAATGTCTAGCTATCATGACATAAACAATCCTGTCCAACTCACTGCAGCAGCTCCAAGTTGCTCTTGCATAGAGATCCCCAATACTATTGCAGTAGGTGCCTGTCCAAGGGCAGCTTATCCAAAGGCTTCCTCATGAGACATTATCTATCCTAGTAGGACATCTTCTAAATCAATGTTAATTAGCATGATCTAATTGACTACCAAATTGAGCATAGGAATTAAGAGGGTCAAGAAGATTGCATGAGGGAAACATGGGAGTGGCAGGTTCCTACGAACACTGCAGATCTTACTCTCTTCAGCCATAACAACAACTCCATCCCTCAAGACACTCATACATATACACACGTACACATAAATATGCACACACATATACACAAATACATGCACACTCATCCACATATACACATACATGATACGTACACATACATGCATACATCTATACATGTATACACGTGAGCACATACACATAAGCATACCATAGTGACAAGAGAGTATCTCAGTTTTTATGCCCGAGAACCAAGGGGCAGTATGGAAATAAAAGGTGGAAGGAAAGGAAAGAATGCATTGTATACATGTCTGAAATGGTCAAAGATCTAACTTAAATCATGTTGGAGGGCACATGCAAAAAGATAGGTCTTTGACTTGAAAACCCAACAAAGCTATCCCTACCTATCATGACCTCTTCTCAAAACCCTTATGAATTCAAGCCTCATATCACTTTCCCCATAAAACAAAACTATTTTTCCTTCACAACTTATAAATATGGACAGTCTACCTTGAAACAAATCCAGGGCATAAATAGCAAACATGCCAGAATATCATGTTTTAACAAGATCAAATGGCAAGATGAGACAGAAGGAAGAAAAGCCCTGTGTGTTCAAAGATGACCTGGATAATTTCAATATAAACTTATTCGAGACAGTGCTAGAGGATACATGTAAATTACTTATTTAGTCTGAAGTTTTACTGGAAGCATAATGTTCACTGGATACAAAAGGTTTAGCCTAAAACTTGTGTTCTAAAATCAACAACAAAAAAGTGTCCTTCACCTCACAAGTCTATGGGAGTAGAGATCTAACTTAGCTGATAGAGCACTGACCTGACACACACAAAAGCCCAGCTGTATACCCTAGCTCCAGAATAAAATGGGTTCAGTGGTGCATGCCTGTGATCTGCACATTTGGGAAGTGGAGGAAAAAGGATCAGAAAGTTCAAGATCATTCTTAGCTACATAGCAAGTCAGAAGCCAGCTTTTTATATGGAAGACCCTGTATAAATAGAAAAGAAAAAGAAGAGAGAGAGAGGGGGGGGGAAGAAGGAAAGGACGGAGGGAGGGAGGGATGGAGGGAGGGAGGGAGGGAGGGAGGGACGGAGGGACGGAGGGAGGGAGGGTGAGACAGAGAAAGAAAGAGAAAGGTAGACAGAAGGAAGGAAAGATGAATAGAAGGAAGTCAAGAAAGAGAGGGGGAGGGAAGGAGGGAGGAAGGGAAAGAGAGAGGAAGGAAAGAAGGGAGGGAGGGAGTGTGAGGGAGGGGAGAGAAAAGAAGGCAGGGGAAGAAACAAGAATTCCTCTAATTGGACAATATGCACTCCAAATCTCTCTGGAGGGCTCTGTCCTATGCCACCTTTTGCCTGGAGTATGAATTTTGCCCAGAGCCTGTGTGATTCCCCAAACACATTGGAAAGCTGTTTAGTTAGGTGATCTGCATCATCTGTGGCCTGGAACGGCTTTTTGCTGCTTTTTTAAGAATCAAACCTTCAGTTGTGGTTGCTTTTGGCATCAGGATTTAGCCAAGTATGGGGCATGTAACAAATTCAACCCTTTAAGTTCCTACTCTTTTATTTTCCCACAATGTCATTTTGAATGAGATATTTGAGACCTAACTTGCTGACTAGCAAAGCACAACGGAGGAGCTGGAGTGGCCGCTCAGTGGTCCAGAGCACTTGTGGCAAAGAACCTCAGTTCAGTTCCCAGCACCCACATGGGAAACCTCACAAGTAACTGTAACTGCAGCTCTAAGAGCCCCAACACCTTTTCTGGCTTCTGAGGGTACTAATACACATGCACGACACATTTGAACATGTAGATACTCACACATCACAAAAAATAAAAAGAAAGAAATCTTTATAAGAAAAGCATAAGGGACATACTGGGAATCCACTGGACTCCCCGACACAGCAGAAGCAACTGAAGGAATAAGCTGTTGGTTTTCTAAACTGACAGGAAACAGTGAGGCTGCAAGGGTGTCCTCTGTGCTTGTAGTCTTCTGCATGGACACTTAACTTGGAATTACATTTGAGCAATACGCTCTGCCCCAGTGTTTCCCGAGTGCTTGAGCAGGGCCAGTCACTCATCTCTTGGGGACCCAGATGGGATGGTCTGACTAGTATACATTTTTATGGATAACCCTGAGCCTCTTCATCAGATCTCAAGGAAATCTCTCATGGTTTTAGTTTGTATTAATGCAACAAAGATCTCCTTAAAAATACAAATATAAGGAAGATGAAGAACTTGTTCACACATACTGACATATAATTCTACATCTTCGCAGATACTCTTGACTCTTTTTGCTGATGAACACTAAGCTTGTTGTCAGTGTAAATTAAACGTTAGTTTAACACATTCGTTGTAACTAGGGAGCAATGACAAAAATAAAGAGAACAGAAGACAGAAAAGGCACCTTTTCTCTAGCCAAGCGAACCACCTTAGAGAAATACGTTGTAAGGAACAAATGTGTGGACAGCACTATGATGTATATATGATGATGTTTGCCTACTTTAATATAATTAAATGTCATCATGACAGTTATTTTAACAAAAATATAGTTCAACTGATGAAACTAAACTATTATAAATTTTTCTAAATCTAGCTGTAGAATATTATAAAAATGAATATTAATTAAATTAAAAATCATATTACATTTGTGGAAAAATTGATGAAAGTGCAGATCTTCATGATAAAAATAAACTAGATCCATAAAAATAGGAACTGAATGCTTTCCATCATTATGCAAGGTAGGGGGGCCTAAAACAGACATGAGATTAAAATTTAGACAATCTGGGGTGTTGAAGGGGAAGATGGAGGGAGACTAAGCAAAAGGTGACTATGACAAAATATATTATATGCTATATTTAAATACCATAGCAAATCTGATTGTTTTATACAATTAATCTATGTGAATAAAAATAAATTTTCGTTATAGAGGGCTATTTTGGCTTAGTAGTAGAGCACAAGTTAGCATGACCAAGGCCTTGGACTCAGTCCCCAACTCACAAATAAATACCACGCTATAATCTAGCAGTAACATGAAGATGTGGTGGCACATCCAGTGAGGTGCCCCAAAATAGACATGTAGATTCCCTGTCTCTCTAGACACACAGGTATATATATGTACACAAACACACATGCTAAATCTATAGTGGGACATATAAAAACATAATAACTATGCAATATTAAGATTATTTGATTCAGATAATTTAAATGTTCTCACTAGTGGTAGGATTATCTGTAGTTTTATTTTTATGTTTAACTTTATTGTATTTTTTAATTTTTTGACAAAAATCTCATATTTTTGAAATTCTGAAAAACAAAGAAATAATATTTTTGTGACAGAAACGACCACTCTTTTTTCTGTTTCTGAAGATACTTTTCTCTTTCTCTCTCCTTTCTCTCTCTCCTCTCTTCCCCCTCTTTCCTTTCTCTTTCCTTCTCTTATTTACTGTATTCTCACACACACACTCCAAATTCTGAGAACAATTGATCTGTCCTTTGCTATTTACCTTGTATGCCTTTTTTGATTCCTACAGCTCGCAAGATATAGGTAGTGGTGCTTGTAGAATTGAAGAATGACTGTCCTACTGCCTGAAGATGGGGGGGGGGGGTTCTGCCTGTTTTCCCAATTGGGAATGAGTCTAATATGGCCAGGTTTTCTAACATGTCAACAAATGAAATGTATTATGTAGAAATTCTCAGTTTTAAAAGAATGAGCTCATTAAAAATATCCAAGCACTAGGCAGGCAAACTAAAATCAAGACTTCAGGTTTAAGCTGAATCTTCTCTGTGGACTCCAGCTTCCTCATCTCCTCTATACCCCTCAGTACCTTGCACAGATTTGCTTATAGTGACCAGCACCTGAAGGCTTCCAAGGAAGTCAGTCAATTTGCAGATGATATAATTCACAACAAAGATACATGACCCAACATTAACATTTAATAACTTGTTTTGATTCTGAGCTTTCCTTCAAAGAACCTTCCAAAGCTAGAATGAGAGAAAAGTCTTCTTTTATGACTTAAAAACAGAAACAGAAACTCATTTCCTATACTTTGTACTAACCCAAGAGCTCTGTCAGCATGCAATAAATAATAAATTACAGTCATTTAATTACAGCTTTTATGCATCCAGGTCATGTTATATTGACTTTGCATTCATAGTCAACTTTTCTACCACTTAAGAAGAAAGTAGCAAGGGATAAAAGGCAAACAAAAGACAAACCATGATCTAAGAAAGAGATGGCAGTTTTTATGTCTGCCTCAAAGGAGCTGAATCAGACAGGGAAAATAGAAACGAATCCAGACCAGATGAATACTTCATAGTAAGCAATAGGAGGGCTGCACAGGGCATCCGGGATCTGCTGCATTACCTCACAGCTATGGACCAGAGAACATTACCTAACTGCTTTTGCCTCATCCTAGGGGGCACCTTAAGTAAGGATAACAGAGATGATCTAATAAAAGATATTGTCTCAAAGTCAGGCAGCCAAAAGGTGGGGCTCAGCAACTCGAATGTAGGCTTTGTCTAGATACAAGAAAGCCTGAGATAGAAGTGAAACCACGTGTGCAGAAGATTTCTTCTCGGGGGGGGGGGGACATTGCTAGCTTAGAACACATGACTAGAACAATGTCGAGGGCCCACCCTATAAAAAAGAGTTCTTCCAGCTGCCACCACTGCCCTGATAGTATCAGGGTGTGGAGGTACATGTTCATCAACAGTCAACAGAGAGGATTTGCCACATGACTAGCCTGGTTCAAACAACAGACATTAGTTTTTTCATACATGCCTCATTGTAAGAGGGGACAGGTAGTAAGCAATTTAAAAGGAAATGTCGAGTAGCTGTACATCTTGTTCATAAAACAAAACTGTAAGTTGCCATAGCATTAGATGAGCTAAGTTAGAATGGTGGTTAGAGAAGGGCAATGGACATGTTAGACCAAGAACCAAGTATGTGTGCTGTTTCTCTTTGCTGAAGTATGAGGGTGACTTTAACTTGGGCATAGAAGAAAAGCTGGTGATAAAGACAACACTACAGAGGTTCAGAGGAACCTGTGCTATTGTTTCAGAAAACTAGGCTATCCAGGGCTCCATTTAAGCAAAGTCCTTACAGAAAACTGAGTCTTCCTTGAAACCTCCACAGTCCCCCACTGCTGTCTCTGTCAGGCTACTGTTAGTCTTTGAGCCACATAAAGCAAACTCCACATTCTCTGCACCCTCTTATTACCTCATGTACCACATAGTAACTGATGCGTGATAATTACCCAGTCCCACAGCAAAATTCACAGGTAATAAAGAGTGTACAGTTTATAGCAATCTTGTAGTGACACCAACTAGCTTTGTGGAAAAGGAACTGACCATGGGACTAAGGTTTCCTTCAACATTTTAACTGACAGTTTAAGGTCCATAACTTTAAAGATCCAGAGCTGACTTTATTTTGGTATCAGAAACCATGACACTCAAATCTGGGTTTTTCTGAATTATGACTATTGTGAAAATTTTAATTTCACTTATAAAGATGTGTCATTGTGATTGGTTAATATAAAAAGTGAAATGGCAATAGCTAGAAAGGGAGGAGAGGTGGGACTTCTGGGTAGAGAGAGAGAGAAAGAAGAGGAATCCAGGCCCCAAGATAGACACCAGAAGACATGGAAAAGAAACAGGAGGAAGGTGCAAGATGGAAGAGGGGTTATGACATGTAGTAGAACATTGACTAAAATAAATGGGTTAATTTAAGTTATAACAGCTAGTTAGAAACAAGCCTAACCTATAGGCTGAAACTTTCATAATTAATAAGAAGTCTCTACGGTGTATGAAGTCCTTCTGTATATGTGTTGTTTTTATTGGTTAATAAAGAAGCTGCTTTCAGCCAATGATTGTGATTTCAAGGCCAGCCTGGGCTACAGAGTGATTTCCAGGACAGGCTCCAAAGCTACACAGAGAAACTCTCTCTCAGAAAAAAAAAAAAAAAATGGAAAAAAAGTCTCTATCATTATTTGGAGGTTGGCTGGCAAGACAGAGAAAGTCTCATTAATAGATAATTGCAGTGATGAATATTTGCTTATTGGCATCTCACGAGGTGACCTCACTCATGTAACTCTGAGGCATCCTGCCACTCATGCTGTGTGTGTAAATGAATCACAGAGCAGAAATCTGATAAAGGGGAAGTCAACACCATACTTACATATCCGTATTCCAAATCCCAGCACCAGCAGTAGTTGCAAAACCTCACAAAGCATGCTCTGAGGAAGTCACCAATGAGGATCGTGACGTAAGTGGTCAAAACATCGGAAACGGTGAGTCGTACAAACTCCTGGTACAATACAGTCTTTATTAATGAACACATTTTGGTCTTCAGATGACCCTAATATTGATATCAAAACTGTGATGTTTCTAAGTCACTGACTTGAAGACTAAAGCTAATGATAAAAGAGAAAAAAAGACAAGTAGGCACATCGAGTAAATGAAAGAGAGCTCCTGTGTATTTTGTTACTCCTAAAATAAGCAGCTCCATCCTCAAATCTTTCTACCAGCTTCTTGTTTTTTACTGAGAAACTTTGTGACACCGAAGTTTAAAAACAAGTGGAAAAATACTCAATATGCATGCATTTTAGGTTTGTATCTGGCATTGAATTGTGTGCTTTGAAAGTGTAATGTGTACATGGTATGTGGCTGGAACTTCAATGAGGCTGCTTTAAAAAGTGCTTGTCTTAGTTTCTTTCCGTGGTGTTGGCCAAATACATGACAAGAGGCTACATAAGAGAGAAGAGTTTCCTCTGGCTTACACTTGAAGGGGATACGGTCCATTATGCCAGAAGCATAGTGGCATGCGTGTGAGGCAGCTGGTCACAATACTAACACAGTAAGGAAGCAAAGAATGAACATCAGTAGTGTTCAGGCAAACCTTCCCCCAGACCTTCCCCCAGTGCTCTGCTTTCTCCAGCTCGGCTCTATTTCCTAAAGAGTCTACCATCTTTCAAAACAGTGCCACCAGCTTGCAATCAGATTTTCAAACACAACACCTTGTAGAGTATATTTCACATTCAAACCACAACAGTGATACTTTTAAAAATATAAAAACTTCTTTTCAACACAAGTTTTTTTTAAAAATCTATAGGATAAGATATGTGGAATAAACTTATTTTTAACAAAACACTCATGTAGGTATATATATATATGTCTATGAGTATACATATATACTATATATATAGTGTATGTGTGTGTGTTCTAGAAAAGGCAAGTCACTTCTGTGGTGTGGGTGTGAAATTAAATTAAATGCAAATTATATGCATTGTGAGTTGGGCAGGAAGATTAGTATTACCTCATGGAAATATATGACAACAACAATTAATAAAAATGGCAAATAATTTAAATACTCTTCATCATAGTTGATTTCTGATGTTCCTTTTCTGTTTCTCTCCAATAAATTGTACTCTGAAGATTAATGACATTGAATATATAAAGTCATAATTTTGGAGAGGTACTACTTACTGGTCAAGGATGGGGATGTGACTCAGTTGACAAAGTGCTCACTTAGCATGTACAAAACACTGGGTTCAATTCCTAGAACCATGTTAACCAGCAGTGGTGAAACCAGTGACCCCAGCACTAAAGAGACAGAGGCAGGAAGATCTGAAGATCAAGGCCATCCTCAGCTACACAGTAAATTCACATCGAGGCTAGGGTCCATGAGACCCTGTCTTCAAAAACTAAGAAAAAGAAATGCCACTATTCTGTAAAAAGTCTTTTGATTTTTGACTTCCATTTGTCTAGATGGTCTCCTTTCTAAAATAACAAGTTAATTATCTCATAGGGCAAGTAAGCATTTGACAGAATAATCAGTGAATTTCTAATTTCATGCTTCAGAGCTGGGCCCCTAAACTCCCGGCATGATAAGCCATCAACACCTTCCTTGCCATGTTTGCATACCATATGAAATATTAATAACTAATATTTATTTTATAATATATTAAAGTTAAATATATACATCAACTGCCTTAGGTATAAGTTTACTACAATGTAAATATAATGAAAACAAAAGATTATTGAAATTTTAAATATGTATTTTAGGATTATTTTAACATTAATTTTCCTGCAAAGTAACCCATGAAAAAGGCCTGGAAGCAGTAGGACATTTTGACCTCAAAGCAGAGTTAAAGAAAGAAAAAAATGACAGAAAAGAAAGCCTTTGCTCATAGGTGTTTTAAAACCTCTCATCACTGGGGCAAACAGTTCCACATCCTTCTAGGGGGCCCTGCACACAGCTCTTTTTGTTATTCTTGTACTACTCCTCCATTATTTTCTCGTTTGAGTCTCATTAGCCTTTTTTTAGACCATCTGACTCCATGCTTTTCCAGGGTACTTGGCCTTGCACATGGTCTTCCTCAACCAACCTTGCCTAACTCCCCTCATGTCTCAGTTTGTACCAACTGACAAACCTTGTCAGAGCATGACTAAGGTAAGCATCCTTTTCTCACTGATGCAGAGATGTGCTATAACAAAATGGACTCAGATTGCATGCATTCTATTTTTGTCTCATTGCCAATGTATATTGGAAATCTTTTTATAATTATGTTGTTAATGGCCTTGCCTCTCTGTATGTAATAATCAATAAGGCTGTAATTTTCACAAAGCGTGCCCCCCTTTCAATCCCTTTATATCTCTAGTATCCAAAAATTCTGGGTATGTATCAGCTATTAAGTAAGTATGGAACAGAAGATTATATGCACTAGTAATTCCTGGTTATTCTGGAATGAAATCTTTCTCTTCTATGTTCTCATTCGCCTTTTTATTCCTTTGTCAATGCTAAGACCCTGACAACAAGCATGATCTATAGGTAGGTTGAGGAGGTTATTTTTTTAGTTTCCTCAGGAAGATTTCTTGAGAAGGGAAAACTTCAAAGTGGCGAGACAGTCCCTCATGCCTCCTTGAGGAAGGGTCATCACCCAGGGACTGAAATATTATTCTCCTCCAAGGTATGATATTTTACATCAATTCCACAAGGAGGATATGAATACACTTGTATAAATTTTAAGTATCAACCATCAAATGGTGATGTGCGATTCCCCACTGTATGCTGTGAACACCATTGGGTAAAAAAGAAACTGGCTTGACCTGATAGGGTAGAGTAGAGCTAGGTGGGGAAAACTACACTGAATGCTGGGAGAAAGGAGGCAGAGTCAAGAGAGAAGTCATGTAGCCCTGCCTGAGACAGACATTGGAACTTTATCTGGTAAGCCACAGCTATGTGGCAATACACAGATTAATAGAAATGAGTTATATTAAGATGTAAGAGTTAGCCAATAAGAAGCTAGAGCTAATGGGCCAAGCAGTGATTTAATTAATACAGTTTCTGTGTGGTTATTTCGGGGCTAAGCAGCCAGGAACAAACAAGCAGCCTCCTTATAACAAATTGGTACCCAACATGGGCAACTAAAATTCACTTAAAACCTGAAAGAGTTTGGGAAGGAATTCTAAGCATAAAACAAAAACAAAAACAAAAGCAAAACAACAAAATTAAACATGGCTTAATGTCATGGCTCCTTTAAGAGAGGTTTTCCTAATTAAGTGTTAGCAGAAAAAAGTCACACAATTTTGAAGGTGGCTTCCTGGGCTGGGCTGCTACTACAAACTCTGATGAGGTCTGGCTATGGAGCATTTAAAAGGGATTCGTAAGAAGTACTGCCCCTGATTCGGTCTAAGGATTTGTAGAGGATTGAAGTCTAGTGATTGCTGCTCTGGTTCTCTGATCTTTCAGCTTTCACCCTAATATCTGAGTCAGGGTTTCTATTGTTCAGACTAATTAGGATGTTGCTCACTTGAGCATATCTATCTCTCAGATTTCTCATCTACAGAGTGATGACGCTTGGGGGGATCTCACATGAATGGCTTAAAATTTTAAGGAGTTCATGCTTGGCACATTTCATGGGAATCAGTGTTAGCCTTTCTTACTGTGATCCTCAGCACTTGGCTTCATATTTGTCTTCAAAACATAATGTCAGCCATAGAACATGCCTACTTGGCTCACGGCGAAGTTTCTGTTGTCTGTCTTATTACCTTCCACTGTAGGTAATAAATTATTATTTGAAAACCACTTCTGAGTTGAAAGGAAAGCAAATTTAATGGGTTTAGAACCAAGTGAGCTCTGAGTGCCACAGCATCATGGAAAGAACAAAGTAGAAGACATTCAAAGAAAGAAAAAACACCTAGAATGTTTCATAGAATCATGCATTTTTAGGGTACATCACCATAATTATACAAACCCAACTGCCTTTACTATTTCTTCATTTTTTTATTGACTAAAGGATAGAAATATTTCCAGAAACAAAAATGGAAATATTGATATAATGAGGGCCAGTGCCTACTAACACTCAAAGCTGATATATACACCAAGTTACTGTCACTGTCCCAGATTCTGCTGACCTAGCCAGCCTTCTATATTTCCCTTCTTTTCTACTTTTCTTCCTCAAAATGGGTGTCAAAAACTTATGGGAAAGTCAGAAGAGCCAGTCATGGAAGGGGAATGTCTCTTATCAAGATATTGAAGGAAGAAGGGAGAGAATGACAGTAAGAAACAATAATGAAATAGGAAACTCACTACAAGATATGATTCAGAAAACTGCACACAGCATGTTCTGAGATTTACAGCATTTTCTAGAGCCCATGGTTTTTGTGTTATTAGAAGTTGACACAGAAGCTTCTACATCAGGAACATAATTTTCTCTTAGAATGATACTTTGTGTTGATATAATCTCTCCTTGCCTCAGAAATGGTCATCCTGTATCTTATTCTTTACAGTTAGTTTTACTGATCCTATTCAGCAGGTGCTTGCTTGTAAAAGGGCAGGCTTTAATACATTCCAGAAAAAAAAAGCCTATCAATCTGCACATTTGCAAACTGCACATTGTAAGGGTCTCTGTTCTCAAACCCCAGGTTGCAGATGTAGGGGATAGGTTAGGTGTGAAGAAACAGCCCATGAGAACATTCTTCCCAAAGAGCACTGCAACATGCAAAAGTGACTGCCTGCTCCTGACAGAACTAACTGTCATGGGCTTTGGAGATTAAAATAATACAACTGTTTTTTCATGGTTGTGGAAATAAGAAGTTTAATATCAAAGTGTAGACAGAGGAGATCTGCTTCCCTTGCCTTCTAACTCCAAGAGATTGTCCACACTCCTTTAGCCTTTGCCCCTTCCTCCACCTCTAAAGCACATCACTCCAACCTCTGCTTTCTTTGTCACATCTCAATTCTCCGACGTTGTCTCTGTGTCTCTCTTAGAGAGATACACGTTGTAACCTTATTAGACTCACTCAAAATAGTTCAGGGTCATTCATCCTGCTAAGCCGCTACAGGTTTAAATCCATAAAGTGAGGTTGGCTCTTGCTTTGCCTACCACACCATAGCCCATAGAATCTCTCTTTTAAAAGCATACAGGTATTAGTTTATTCTTCATGTATGTCTCTAGAAGCATGTGAAGGCTGAAAAAAAAAAGCAGTATGCACTAAGAAAGGAACTTATCTGATCATCAAATGCTTAAAAAAGTAAATAAAGCAAAATATTTTATTAGACTATGCATTCTCTATTCCATATTCAATCGCATAATTCTAGTGTTGTGTAATATAGAGATAGAGATAGAGATAGAGATAGAGATAGAGATAGAGATAGAGATAGAGATAGAGATTTCTCCCATAATTGAAATCTTGATTAGCTTAACCTCCTGAACATCAGACGTGGAGTAAAGATGTCTTTTGAGGCCACATTTGTTTACATTGCGTTACTTCAGTAAGTTTTGCGTTAATACATTGATATTCTCATCCTACAGAAAATATAATTTTAAAATTCGTTTACATAGCCAGGCATTGGTGGCGCACGTTTTTAATCCCAGCACTTGGGAGGCAGAGGCAGTTGGATATCTGTGAATTTGAGGCCAGCCTGGTAATGTACAAGAGCTATTTCCAGAACAGGTTCCAAAGCTGCAGAGAAGCCTTATCTCAAAAAACTAAAAAAAATTTAAAAATTAAAAAATAAATCTGTTTAAGTAATTTACAGACTCCATGACTAATACAGATGAACTGCTATGTTCTAGAAACACTAAAATATACTTCAATTTTTCTATACTTGATAAAAACTAAGGTTAAATGAACACTAAGAATGTTTTCTCCAATGTGATAAAATTACAAGCTTCAGAAAACACAAAAAGAATCTGTTCATAAGTGGGAGACTCTGAAACAGCATCTCTGGTTGTTTTTGTTTGATTTTTATTTCCCTTTATTGGACATAAGAAATAAGGCCTTATTTATTTTATATGGTAAATATCACTAGTCTTAGTTAGACTAGGGTCATTTACATAACCATTATAAAAACAAACAACTTAAAATAGCATTTCTTTTAAGGCTTATGGGAAAATTATTAGATAAAAATTGGTATTATAAAACCACTAGAGCCTTTTTATAAAAACAAATAACATTAAGCAGAGCTCCGCTTTATCACTATTTTAGTCTTTATCTAAATCAGGGTGTGTTGTTAGCATGTAATAGGTGGCATGAATCTCTTCACATGATTGCAAACTATCCTTTTATGTACAGTTATAAAAGTAGTATAAAAAGAAAACATGTCTATCTCTGGGGATAGATATGAAGTCTTCCTTTGTCAATACATATGAAATTTGGAGCCAGCAAACACTAAATATTCAATAAACCGTCTCTATTTTTATTATTAAACCATAAACAAAACACCATAGTTTGGAGGAAATATTCAGCCAGCTTTGCCCCCTAACAACATAAACTTTTCTTCATAACGTTACCTGTCCCACCATTGTTTCCCAGCAGGGTCCTCGAGGTACATCTGCAGGATGAACAAAAAATGGTGGTCCTGTGGTGTTCCCGGAGAGGGAGTCATTGTAAGCCTTAATCATGTTGGCTTCCCACAGAGTAATATTGGCCTTCACAAGCTTCTCCTCTTCAATCTAGAAATTCAAAAGTTGGAAAGGACAATCACACAGCACAGTTTCAAAGGCTAGACTGGGCAATTAGCATGCGGATGACAAGGACAATCCAGACACAAGGCTCACCTTGTTGTTAATCTCATCCATCAAGGCAAGAATAAATACATACAGGTTGCCCAGAAGAAGAGCAAAAATGCGCCCCAGGAGCCACTTCAGAGCAATGAGAGGGTGGTAATCTTCCAATTCAGCAAATAAGTCAAACAGTGTGGGACAGAACATCCCCAGGAGGGACATAACCATGTTCATCTACAAGGAGACACAGGGATCAGGGCGTTTCAGTTATTATGGCTTCCCTCTGGAAGTTGAGAAAATTTTCAGGTAGGTTACTTTGACACTTTAAAAAGCTAAGAATATGCCATGCCTTTTTAGCATTTGGTCTCAACAAAACAACAAAGACTATATTTGACTCATATTTATAAGCTATGCATATGAACTTGCAATGTGCCCATGATCATGTTTCCCTGGCATAGTGAGTGCACAATTTATCTCTCTGGCCAGAGAATATACTGATCTATGTGGTTACTGACTGTGATATGCTAATGCATGGCATTTTGAAAATGAGGTAAAGAGGAAGAAAAGACTAGAAGTAACTCCTGCAACTTGTTCTCTAAACACATGACTCAAACTGTCAGCACTACCCATTTTATTTCCCCTTGTATACTCCATATTTTGAATGATTAGAACTACCAGAATATAGTTAGAATATAGTAGCTGATGGAGGAAGGTCATTGGTTAATTGATAAAGAAACTGCTTGGCCTCATGGTTAAAACATAGGTGGGAGGAGTAAACAGAACAGAATGCTGGGAGGAAGAGGAAGTGAGCTCAGAGGCGATGCTCCCCTCTCCCAGGCAGATGCGATGAAGCTCCGACCCAGGATGGACATAGGCTAGAATCTTCCCGATAAGTGCACCTTGGGGTGCTACACACATTATTAGAAATGGGCTAGTACAGGTGCGAGAGTTAGCCGAGAAGAGGCTAGATATAATGGGCCAAGCAGTGTTTAAAAGAATACAATTTATGTGCTGTTATTTCAGGGCATAAGCTAGCCAGGTGGCCCGGAGCTGGCACGGCAGGGAAGCGGACCACAGCTCCCTCAACAAATAGCTATCTTTTAGTTTTTTTTTCCTCTAAAAACACCCTACTAGAATTATCAAGAGGATGTACAACTCAGCATGATATAAAATCAGCATGAAGTATCTCAACTGACATTAATAGTTGGCAGATTCTCTACACCTCCATTTAAAGGCAGTCTAGCATTTGTGTCAGTAGATGTGTGGGGTCATTTTGAGTCTCCTTATTATCTTCATCTGTATCCAGAGCTCAGAGTTCCTCTTAAACAGATATTAAATGCATTCTTACAAAGAGTTATTCTTTTTGGGATACTGAGATAGGTTGGCCTAGAGTTCAGGTAGCTTCAAGCTCACTAGCTTTCTGTCCCCCCAAGTGATGGGAAGAAGTTAATGATCAGCAACCATTCATCATTTGATATGATTCATTTACACGAGAATAGAACCATTGTGCCATGGGCCAAAGCTGAATGGTTTTTCTTACATTTACTATCAGCATTATGAGAATATTTTGAAAATCCTTTAAAAGAAAAAAGTTCCCTGGTTAATAACTGCCACTTTACAGGTTTCCATGGAAACTGTGATACTGTGATCGCTAAATGTGTGGTTCAGTTTTGCTGTCATTACTTTTGAAGATTTTACACTGTTTTTATGTAAAGGTTATTTTTTTTTTTGAAGCACTATCTCAAAACTCTTCCATCTACACAGCTTTGGGGAAGTTTCCATCTGTGGTACCCAAGCATCTCATAGCATAAATCTGCACGTGCTTCGAAAACGCCCAAGTTCAAGCTGATGGTCGTGTGGCAAACAAAAATACCTCAGGTACCGCAGACTCTAGCAATAACTCAGAACCAATGATTTTCTGCTGTAAAATCTGTGTTCTAACTCTCCTTTACACTGATTGCCAGATTCTCTGCAGGTAAATCTGGCCACAAGCTGGCCTTCCCCACTTGAATAGCTGAGGAACACAGGCTTTGGCAAAAAAGAAATGGAGATGTGTCACTGGGATTCTCGTGAAAAGCCTGGAAACACAAAATTAACCAGGCAATCTGGGTGCTTCTTAGAAGATAGGTATAGGAACTATAAACAAACAGTCAGGAAACTGGCCTTTCAGTTGTAGAAGTAACATCTTCCAAAAAAGCAATATTGGGTTATAAAAAGAGTCTTAGAATTGAAATAAAATGCCAAGGCTGTCAGTCTGGTTTTCCTAATTTTGCCTGTCATACCATCTCCTAAGATCCATCCTTCCCTCTATAAAATATTCTCTTTTCCCTTCTCATCCTAACTTTCCATCTTGAAAACCCAACAGCATGGATTTGGAAAGAGGACAGGAAGACAGTAGAGAATGTGCAGCGTGATGGATAAGCAGGAGAGTAGAAAGGAGCATCAGGCAGGAAGCAGCCTTGTCTCATGTTCAACTGCAGAAACATAACCCACAAAACAGCAAGTATGAGTTTCCAAGCATGCAGAGACGAACTTCATTTTTTTCCCACCACCCAAGGGTGTCAGGATCTTGCTGTGCAAATTCCTGGGATCGCTTCACAGCCCAAAAGATGAGGTATCCACTTGCACCAAGTGTTAGGAACACGAAGAAGTTAGCAAGAAACCTCAGGAATCTGATGAGGTGGACGTTCTCCTCCACCTGGGCCGCTCTTTCTTCTATGATGGCTTCCTGTAGCCAGGCAGAACAGAACGCAAAAGAAATACAGTTGTGAAAAAGATTGTGAATTGAGAAAAACAAGAAACAAAATTTAAACTAAATCTGAAATTCCATAAAGTAGTTGAATAATGACAGAACAGTACAGTAAGTGAATTGGTAGAGGCAGGAGGATGGGTAAGTTTGGTGTTAGCATCTGCTACATAGCAAGCTTGAGGCTGGTCTGGGCTACCTGAGACCCTTTTATAAATAACAACAGCAAAAGAATCTTCATTCAATAAGATATTCTCTTTCAGTACTTATTTTTTACAGTGAGGGTGGGGTGGGTCAGCGTGTAGGGCTTTGCTTTGAAGAAACAATTTCATGTAGCCTATGATGGCTTCAAACTCACTTTGTAGCTGACGCTGTACTTAAATTCCTGATCCTTGGGCCTCTCATCTCCCAAACGCTGTGGTTACAGGTCTGTTCAGCCATGCCCTGCTCTCCTAGTATTGTTTTAAAGCTATGTTGTAATGCTTTAGAATCAAGTTATATACTGAGCCTGCATGTTTCTGCAAATAGCTGGTGAGCACTGTCAAGGTATTTGAACTGTCTGATTCTGCCAACTCCTATTTGAGTCAAATAGCAGTATCTTATTACTAAATTGGGAGAAGAAAAGTTCTGAAGAGAAAATGCAGCTGTTACAGGTCACGGGATATTTCCCTCATAATCAGACTTGTATCTACATCATAGCAGGCAGCCATGGTGAGAGCATCCTTCTCACAACTGTCAAGAGATTTGACAATTCTCACGGTACGCTTGCCAGGGATATTCTTAGAATACAAAGAATATAAGCTTTGGGGGTCTGTGCCTTTACCTTAAAGTTCATTGTGATAGAATTAAATTTGTTGTCCGCTGTTTCAGGGTTACCAATCAGATAGTCCCAGCTGCAGAATACCTTCCAACTGAAATTGAAAGTATTGTCATCGCCACCTCCATCATCACCAATATTTTTGGTCATCCTGTAGAAAGCACTAGTTTAATACAGCAGCCAGGAAAAAGTAAGAAAGGCCGGCAAGGGGAGTGACGAGACGGCAGTCATGGGTACATTGGATATACAACGTCTAGAAAACATTTTTAAACAGGGTACTCATGTAAATAGACAATAGGTATTTTGATTTTTAAATTTTATGCATTTTTCATCTAATTCTCTCATTTTGTGGTAAGCAAAAACTGCTACACACTGATGATTTTAATACCTTTAGGGACTGACAGAATAAATGCCCTGCAGAGAAAAGGTGGGATCATTTTAAGGATGATACAAAGCTCTGAACTCTGTTCTTCAAAAGAAACCAAGACAAAGACTGGATTGGCAAACAGTGCGAAGTGAATTCATAAGGGTGAAGGCAGAAGCATGGGCCACGCCTTTGCTTACAGTCCATTTCCCTTACTGAGAACTATGACAATGAAAGACTCATTTTATTCAGCATGAGTCTCCAGGCATTAGATAGCTCTGTAGACAGCTCACAGTAAAGATACCATCCATTGCTTTTAAATGAATAGAAGGAAACAGCACCAGGAGAAGCTTTGCCAATAAGCAGATATACCATGAATAGCTTTTTGCATACATGCTTGCCGTGGAATTGCTTTCCAGTTCTGTCCTTGATATTATGAAAGGTTTTGACAATGTCATCTTCACTTTGTAAATATTTGCCATTCATCCTGGGAATTGTTTGTAAGAAGAGAATTTTGCATTTTGAATCTCATAATTCTAGATCCAGGCCATAAAGAAGTGACATGAAATGGAAGATGGTGAGTTTAGACCTTTCGTCCATCACTGCCCTTTTGTTCGAAGAACTCTCGAAAGAAGGCCAACTGTGGTTTAGAGAGGAGGAGGAGACAGTCATGTGCTATGTTGGATCTGCTGCGAGGTCATGTTCCCATAAGTCGGCCTCATAGAGCCTTCCAAGGCATCCTTTAGGGTCTGAATTTCATCATTAGAAACAGTGGATATTATCACCTCTGGTGGAAATACTGCTGACAAATAAAATAGCAACGTGGAGTCCATGAGGGGCTCTGGTTTTTGTTTTTCTTCTCTATATATGAAAGAATCTCTCAACAAAAGGGAATGTATTAGTGGTGGGAAAAGAAGGAGGGAGACTCAATTTGATACTAAAATTCCATATCAGGAAATATGAAAGACATTTAGGTTGGGTTTGAGGTGGGTCATAGATATTCTGGTTAAGTACATTCAAAAGAAATAAAAAGAAAGAAGTTTGGACAATGACAATTTAACTAGAATCTAGAAATGATTTTTACTCATTTGGATATAATGTGTAAGGTGGCCCCAATCCTAATGTGGTCTGGAATATTAATGAGTCTTGTCATATATTTATGTTTGATCAATTCAGTTTTTTAAGAAAAAAAATTAGTACAAGAGTCATATCAGGGCAATTTAACTTCAAAGGGATTTTACAACAAAGCAATCATTTTTAAAATGGATGTTAAAACTGTAAAAGGCCACCCAGGACAAGCTAGAGATGTATTTTTGCCATCATGAGATGAATGAATTCTCCTCAGAGACTGGGGAAATAAGAATGCAGTTAGGGCTGGGCGGTGGTGGCACATGCCTTTGATCCCAACACTTGAAAAGTGGACGTTGGAGCATCTCTGTGAGTTCATGGACAGCCTGGTCTACAGAGTGAGTTCCAGGCCAGCCAGGACTGTTTCACAGAGAAACCCTGTCTCAAAACAAAACAAAACAAAACAAAACAAAACAAAAACAAAAACAGAAGAATGCAGTGAAGGCAGGAGTCCTGTGACCCTTTGATACATTTTGTGGTGACCCCCACCAATAACATTATTTTTATAACTGTAATTTGTTAGTGTCATGAGTCATAATGTAAATATCTGTGTTTTCCAATGGTTTTGAGCAACCCTTGTGAAAGGATCATTCGACAACCTTCCCCGAAAGAGGTTGCAACTCACATGTTGAGAAATACTAAGTTAGAGAACAGTGTCCAAAATTCTGTTCTGATTGTGTGAGCATGGCCTGATAACCAAGCTACTGAACCTTAAATCTATCATCTCTCTCGTGACAGTAACTGGCAGGTCCTCACTCACTATGCAAGACACTCTGGAGGAACAACTTGGTCCTACGAAAGCTAAGGAGGAACACAGAGGGAGGGCAGGTGCAGCAGGAAACTTTTCATCGACAAATCTGGGCTCCAAAGGCCCTAAGGGGAGATGGTCTTCTACACCCTTCGTCTCATAGCCCGTCAAATAGTATTAGAGCTGTTTTGCAGTAGTTAAGAGGTAAATGTTTTCACTGGAGCTGTAGCTCAATAAAGTGCTTGCGTAGCATGCATGAGACTGTGTGTTGAATCCTTAGCACCACATAAACTTGGCATGGTGGAACACACCTGCAATCCCATCACTCTAGAAGAAGTAAATTTGAAGTCAGCCTGGGGTACGTGAAACCCATCTCACAAAAAAGAAACCAAAACCAAAAATCAAACAAAAAAAATGAAAGAACAGTTAATGGTTTCTATGATGCGTGGTACATTTTAGGTAAATATTAATTATTATTTGAAGTATAAATTTTAGTTTTTGTTAGAAATTCTGAAATATGAATATTGCCAACTTTCCCAATTTAAAGAAGTATTTATTTGTATATTATGTTTATACCAGTTTATGATATATGTTAATTTATGATACATGTAGGACAGTATATGGAGACAAATCTCAACATCATTTACAACTTACACATGGCAAGATAAAGTACTGAAGGATTTTTTTAGTCTATTCCAAGCATAGCATTATTGCCAGGCTTGTAAGTGGTAAATGTGTGCTGTCGGGGAACCTTGCAACAGGGAAGTCTTGGGAAAGCCCCCTGGGATAGACTGGCATTAATAAGCTTCTCACTAGGCATACAGTCAATGAATTATTCAGCTCCTTCAGCAGTCTGATAGATGTGAAATACGCTGGAAAAATCCAGACGTTTTAGCTTGTGGAATTGCTTTGGATGAGAACAGCTACATTTGGGAAGCAAATCACTTTGAATTTGAGATTATTAACTACAAACACTATGAAGAAATGGATGGTTTCCCAGCCACTAACATTAAAGCATTCAACTGTTCAAGCTTGCCTTCAAAGCTTGGGTATTGCATTTAGTGTCCGGATTCCAGAGCTTTGAAAAAGAAGGAATGCAAAAGACTCAAAGTTAAGGCAACCAGTCATCATCCATTTGCCAGGAATTCCCATGACTTTCAGTCTTGGCAAAAAAAAAAACAAAAAAAAAAAAAAAAACCTTCTATTTGAAATGCGCAAAGTATTTCTTTTTATTTTTACATTCTAATTTTTCAACTACATAATTTAAAATAGAGATTTGCCTCCATTTTCGAATAAGGATGCTAAAGTACAGGCAAGGTGACATGACGCCAGGAACCCAGGGCCTTGCACATGATACGCAAGTTTCTATCTCCAACCCTGTGTGTTGCCACATTCTAACCCTGAGGAGTGCTCCCAAAGGCCCTGTGATGTTAAACCCTTTTGTTTTCAGGGTGGAAGAGTTTAACATCAATGCTCATTCATCTCTTACATATTTGCTATCCTCTAGACATGAAATATCAATATTCAGTTCTCAGAATGATTCCGACTGATTCCAGAAATCATATTAAAAACTTACGCTTTGAGGACAACCAGAAAGCTGTATCCAATGCACATAATGCCCACCAGGAAGTAGGAGAGAGGTAGCCGGAAATTCAGCCATCCAATTGTGCGTTTATTATCGTAGTAGCCATAAAAGAGGACAGAGTACTGTGCCAAGCCCTAAAATCCAACAACAAAGCCACTTACTTAGCAGATGTTTTTAAGAGAAACACAAAGGAAAAGAAGGACTTTAAAAAGAATAATGAAATGACATTGATTTCCACTGAGGGCACGGTCTGCCGTGAGCCCTACTGTTTTGTCCCATAGAGTTAATGTTACAGTTGTCATATTGATTGACAGCTATCTGAAATTCAGTGACTTCTAAATAGACAAAATGTTAACCAAGTATTGGCTTGCTCCAATGTGCAGCTATTACTGTGGAAGGGTCCATTGAGTTAAACATCAAAACAAACTTCATGGTGCCATTTAAAGAATTTTCATAATATACATGTAGGAGATCTCTGGAACATTGCCTCCTTAAAATATTGCAGAGGGTCTATTTCCTGCCCCTTCAGCCATGATTAGATCCATTCTCCTCAGCCATACAACTGTGTCTCAGATACTTGTGAGCAAAATTAAGCAGATGAGATGATATTGGAAGCAATGAGATTCCTTCAGGCTGACTGGCAGCATTTCCTCTTAACAGCCATGTTCATCTGTGCACTGCATCTTACCGAAACTTATCTGCCTGGGTAAGAGTCACCATTCCCCCAAAGCCACCAAATAACCCCTCCCCCACCTTTGTACCCAGAACACTGATGTTGTCTGATGCCACTTTCTCTCTCACACTGTCATTCTCATTATTGAATCATTGTTTCCATAACATCATATGATATATCCACTCCCCAGCTCTTGTCTGCCTTCTCTTCTTAGGGAATCACTGAAATAATCATCTTACTTTGTTAAATAATTTGACAGTTTGGGGCATCTTTTCGAAATCAAGTGAGTTACTTTCAAAACTCTGACAAAAGCCAGTTAACTCTCTTTATTATCATTTACATCAACCCAGTGGGAGGACTGTAAGGCCTATCCAGGGAGGAAGAAGAAATAGGGTAGGGCAACAAAGAGAGAGGTGAGGGAAAGTCCTAAAAGGAGAACAATGAGAAAAAATGAGAAAGTTGACATAAACAAAGATCATGCCTAGTTCAAACACAGTGTTGGAAGGATCTAAGTGAGTTGTTTCAAATTTTGTTTTTAATACCATGAGAACCAGCAGGAAATAAAATTTTTACACAAGCTCAAAATCTCAGTTGGGTTCGTGGATCTAACTAAGCCAAGATAGGATGTGACAACTGTAGACAAAGATGCGCTAAGCCCCCCTGTACCACATAGGCTGCACCTTCATCCTTTATCTTACAAAATGAAGCCCTTTCTGTGATGGCTAAGTCCGCAGAAATTCTATATGAAAGAGTTTCTGAGTGTGTCATTGGAGACGTATCTGATGAGATTAGCATTGGTGTAGGTAAATTCGGTAAAACAAATTGCCGTTTCCAACATGGAGCACCCATCGAATGAATATGGTGAGTATTACCAAATGCCCCGGCAGCAGTACCAGTCAATTTATTTTGTTGATAATTTAGCAGCAGTAGAGCACCTTATTTCATCTCACAGAGCCATTGAGTGAGCCCTGAGAAGTTGCTGCTTCTGGGTCACTTATTCTTCCTCACCCTAATGTTTCTTTCATAAGTAGAAGCTCTCTAAGTATACCATTCCCAGACATTCTCAAGTTCCTCACCAAAGCCCAAGAACCAGAAACAAGTCTGAGGGTAGAGCCTAAGGGATAAAAGGGAATGTCATCCTTCCCTTCTGGGGAGCATACACTGGCTTTTTCTGCCCCTGCGAAAGGACACCTGTCCTGGCTCAAGGTCTGACTGCAAAACCTAATTTTCCAGAAAAGATACCACATTTTTCACATCTGGCTTAACCTTATTTTTTCCTCTGGCTACCTCACAACTTGGTTAGGTAATGGAGGAGTCATTTACCACAACATTGCCCCTCAATTAACACATATTCAGTAGCTGCTACGCTGATATGTATATTTTAGGTAAACAAACTCAATGTTAAAGAAGTTAAGGAATTGGCCAAGTTCACACAGCAAGTCTATGACTGAATCTAAACATGAGCCCACTTTGGCACAAATCCCATGCTTTTGAATACTGAGCTATCCACTTCTCCTTGTACTTCCTTTGTCTTCCAAGAAGTGGATCATGTGAGTACCATATCTTCCCAAGGGAAGAAAGAAGCAAGGCATGCTACTCATCAAACAGGAGACGATGCTTGGTGTTGCCTGGGACTCTCTGAAAAGACCCTGGACATTTTTTTTAAAGGTTTCAGAGAGCTTCATCCCTACATCTGTAAATATTACAGTCTAACATCTTCTATAATTCACAATCACTACTATGAGAGCTAAGAAGATGCCCTGAAAATAGCATGAGAAGCGAACACAGACCATGAAGAGCATCTGGCTAGGTTAGCACAAGAGTCACTAGAGACAGCTGGCTCATCTAGTGCCTGTCCCATTCAACATATGTTCAAAGCTGGCACTTCATAAATAGTAGATCATCCCAAAGTAGGAGAAATTCTTTTCTGATGCTCATGTGTGTGGTGGGAGGGCGAGTTGCTGATTATTCGCCAGCTTTCTTCAATTCACCTAATGCTATATGTGCAAGGGAGTGGATAAATGTATGACTAAATTCAATTCTAATTTCAAAAGCTTTATCAAATTCCTCTAACAAGTGTAGTGATGGTTAAATATGAGTTGAGAGCCCTCGAAGAGAAATAACCCCCCCTGCCATGCAGTGGGCATGCCACATGTCTTTCCCCTTCTACAGCAGCAGACATCTGGAAGTGACCAAAATAGCAGCGACTCCTACCCCAGTCAAGGATGTATTCAGTTGCTATGTTAGTGGGCCCTGACTTCCCTGTGGGAGGATTGTCCTCTCCTCCCCAAATCTGTGACAGATAAGCTACAGTCAGAGCCAAGCTCCAAATCAACACAAAAAAATGCCTTTCCAAATCCAGGGCACGATGCCTTCTAGGTCTTGTTTGAAGGCTGCAATTGCCATGGTCCACAGCCACCCACACATCACCAGAAAAAGCAAGGCTAGAAGTTTTGATTATCTTGTCACTAGGAATTAGCTTGTGTGTTTATGTAATATTTACTGATAACTCGGCATTTGGCAAATATAACACACAGATAGAGGAGGAAACTGGATTACTGAACTCCTCAAGAGCTCTGCATGCAAAATACCCATATCAGAAGTATTTGTTACCTAAAATTGTATCTCTGTCTCTTACATATTTCATATAACACCAAATAAATACTGCCTCTGAAAGACAAAAATCTATCCCCCTGCATGGTAAATAAATTTCATTATTTTTTAGCAACTCTGGTTAATATGTCGTGACTGTCAGATGACTATTTTGTGGGCTAAATAGTCATGAAGTTAAAATTGGTTTAAATGAAGGTAGGATTTACGAAGCATGCCACAGAAGCTACATGAGGAGGAGGTGGTCCGGCAGGAACTGAGGCCACCCCCATTTCTACTTTGAATAGCTGTTAATCATTTACATCTTCCAATTAAGGAGGTTGCAAGCATGAGTGGAAGAGAGGGACAGGACCACTTTCTGAGAAAAGCAAAGGGCGTGCATGCTGTTAATGTCACAGGAACAGACTGGCCCTCACACACTGCATACTGTGAGCCACCAAGCTACTCCCACGATCCTAACGAGATCCATTGTCTCCAGCCCAGTAAAACACTCACATCTACACTTCCTTTCTTCCTATAGAATGCAGACCCAGAAACCTAGACCAGACACTGTATGGCTCGTATGTTTGTTTAGTTATTAGTATTTTAACTAATATACAAAGTATTAGTAGTTTAACTAGTATACAAAGTAATAGACTTCAAAATGACGTCTTCATTCATTGTTTTTGTCCTTCTCTTTCCCAGCCCTTCCTTGTGTGGTTTCATGGTCTATACCTCTCCTTCTCTCCCTCCC
>NW_026067895.1:6113477-6178761 GCF_014885135.2 Alexandromys fortis
TCCACCCTCCCTCTCCCTCCCCCCCACTCTCTCTCTCTCTCACACACACACACACACAGATATCTTTCTTTCTGAGTCAAAACTTTTCTTACAGAATAATTTCCAGCTCCTTTCACTTTCCTCTGAGTATGGTGATGCCATCTTTCTTTACAGGGGAATAAAACCCCATTGGGTATATGCCACATCTTCCTCATTCATTCATCTGTGGCTAACAGTAACAATGAATACTGCCAAGGATGTGGGGAAAAGCCCCCTTATTTACTGCAGTGGAACTATAAGCCCATGTAGCCACTGTGGAAATCAGTACAGAGGTTTCTCTGAAAACTCAAAATAATATTCCCGTATGACATAGTTTGTACCACTCCTGGCCCTATTCTATGTCTTACCACAGGTGACTTACTACATGGTTCTTGATATAATGTGTGTCTTAGAGAGACAAGGCAGGGTTTAGCCTCCACAGACTTTCTCAGCAGCAGGCTCACGTCAAAGACTCCGTCCCTCCAAGTTGTGACAAAATCCATTTGTTTTGGTGTCCACCTGTGGATTGATGTGTTTGTCTCTGCCTCCTGCACAGACCAGAGATGCTGACACAGCTTTCTTTGGTTTCTGGCTTGCAGATAACAGGTTTTTTATCTTTGGTGCATTTTCTACCTCCAACCAAAGAATATTTTCAGAGCTAGATACTCAAAGCAGGTGTTTATAAAACACCTACTGTCTTAGAATTTCTATTGCTCTGAATAGATACCATGACCCCAGCAACTCTTATAAGGAAAAACTTTTAATTGCGGTGGCTTATAGTTTCAGAGGTTAATTCCACTATCATCCTGATGGGAAGCAGGGTGGCCTGCAGGCAGACATGGTGCTGGAGAGGCAGCTAAGAGTTCTACATCCAGATCAGCAGGCAGGGGGAAGTGAATGTCACACTACACCCGGCTTGAGCATTTGAGACCTAAAATTCACCCCTTAGTGATAGATACACTTCCTCTAACAAAGTCAAACCTACTCCAACAAGGACATACCTCCTAATAGTGCCACACATTCAAACAAATGAGTTTACTAGGGACCATTCCAATTCAAACCACCACATCTACCAAGTGGAAGACATTGCACTAATACTTAACAGACATAATCTCATTTAGTTTTTCTACCAGCCTGGCTTATATTACAAGTGAAATATTTTACATGTGGTTATCAAAAGATCAGGGTTGTTGTCTGGCATCTCAAAGGCAGTGTGCAGTAAGATTCCAACTGAGGTGCATGTGAATTCCATAATGGAGTTTCTTTTACTAACTGCACTGTATTATAACTCTTCTGCCTCTTATTAAAAAGTACTTGCATTTACCAGCCCCTGCCCCTGCCCCTGCCCTGTCTCTGCCTTTCAAGTGCTTGGATTAAAGGCTTGTACCACCATGCCCAGATACTTTTGTGTCTACAACTATCACTTGAATATGAATCTGAGCCCATAGCCCAGTGTCTATGGCATATCTCACTTCACCATGATGACGCACAGGTGTGAATTAGCACATTCCAAACAATTTCTCAAACAGGCTTCTCACTCCTTTCTCAGAGAGTGGCACCAAGTTTACCTCTGCTAGAAACCTGGTCATTTACATTGTTGTCCCTCTTCCAGTCAGTAGCTAAATCCTATAGTTTCTGCTTCATTTTTATATTGCACAGGGATGCCTTCTCAGCCCTGCTGTCTCTGGAAGGCTCCTCAGTTGACTTTAAAAAGCCATCGTCTTACAGGTACTGGGAAACGGTTCAGTTGTCAAGTGTCTGCCACGAAAGCTTTCAACATCCACACAGGAGCTGAGTCTCAAGTTGAAGGAATGATTCGGTAGTTAAGAGCACCTGCTGCTCTTGCAGAAACCTTTGTTTGGTTCCCCAAGCCCTCATCTGGCCGTTTACAGCCACCTGCCCTCCAGTTCCCGGAAACCTGATGCCTATTCTGACTTCTGTGGGCACCAGTACACACAAGGTGCATATACAGAGAAGTAGACAAACGTATACAAAAATAAATACATGTTTCTAATGTCATACAGGTCATACAGAGAGAGACTGTCATGATCACAAGGGTCTTCACTAGGTAAATCTCTGAATGTGTTCACATCCTGCTACAAGGCCCTTCTAGCCATCTACTTCCTGTTGGATACAGTCAGTCTCTTAGCATAATCAAATTGTCTTCCTGGGCTAGGGCTTCTGCTGACTTCTCAAGGGCCAGGTGTTAGAGAAACATTCTCTAAGAATCTTCAGGTACCTGGGGCTCCCCCAACTAATGCCCCTCCTCTTCCCTCTTCTCACTCCAGTTTGGGGAGGGGCGATGACTTCTCTGCTTGGCAAACTGAAGTTTACTGAACTGGTAACTCCCTCCTGTAGCAAAGAAGCAAACCTCATGGTAAAAATGGTCTAATTCATAGTTCCATATTAGTGAGACCATCTGGCAATGGCTCTGAAACTGGTGACTCTATAAGCAATGGATATGGGATTTTTATGTCCATCTGCCTCTCCTTTCCACATCATTCAGAACTCAGAAATAGTTACAATTTGACAGATTTCTCTCAAAACTCTAGATAATAAAATTTCAGTAAACCTGAATATTGGACCCATACCGAAACAGCACTGTACTTTACGATGCCCAGAAGGTGTATCTGATCATTTGAGAATGTAGCATTGCATAACAGCTGACGGTTTGAACAACAAATTAGACCATAGCATCCCCATGAGCAGGGACAGGTTGGTTTTCTCGGCACTCCCAGTTTCTCCCATTCAGGGTGTTTGGCAATGGCTGAGTGAAGAAAGAAATCACTTCCGGGGATCGTTAGCACCCTCAGTCAGATTTAGCACCAGAAGATTGTCATCTAAATCACCCTCTCTAGACACCTGCTCTTTGCTTATTCCTCTTCATAAATCACAGGTATCATTCAACACAGTCGCATGACAAGCATAATTTTATGTTCCAATTTCGTGAATTAAACCATCGAAAGGTATCCAAGAGACACTAAAGTTGCAAAAAGAAAATGCTAATTGGTCTGTACCATCTAAAACTCATGTTTTAAAAACTTGAGACGATCTCAAGTGTTACAGAGATACAGTATGTGTATTGTTTCCATCAGCTGGGGAAATAATTCAAAGACAGAGCACTTGCTTATGTAAGCACGTGATGTACAAGGCTCTGGGTTTGATCTATAGCCGTACACACACACACACAAACACACACACGTGTGCACACATGTGCACACACAAATTTTTTTTTGTTTGTTTGCTCTGAAAATTGGAGGCTGAAAAGATCACATGTGGGAGTTTCATTGGTCAGTTGTCTTCTGCACTTGTGGATGTAAGTTAGTAGGTTCTAGGGTTATAATCTAATTTACTGGTTTTTAAATACCAGCGAACCCTGCCAGGCAAGCCCAGCTTTTGACACATCAGAACATACTGATAGATTTTCCCCTACTTTACTCCTAGTCACCTGTCTACTCTCAATCCAGTAGGTCCCTTGACCTCTTGAAATGAAGCCTGATGTCACTATCCACCAATGTCCTGCTTAAATTACTTTCAATTACTCTAAGGAAAAAATATATATTTTAGATTTGTGAGACTTTAACACAGTTCGACCCTTTCACATCTCTCCAGTGCCCCGGGCCCCTGTTTTCCCTCTTTCTGAGCTCCGCTTTCACTGGCTCTGACTCAGGCCCAGAATGAAGCAACCGATCCCTGCCACAGGATCTTTGCACTTGCTGCTGCACGTACTAGCATGCTTGGCCTTTCTCAAGTCAGAACAGCATATAAAGGGTTATTTTCTCAGAAATAACTCTTCCTCTCACTGATGTCTTTCCCTTGGCCCTGTCAGGTTCCTTGACACAGGTCTCCTAAAATTCTATGTTTCTTCCATAGCAGCTGCTGTTACTGGTTTTATTTTGGTTGGTTTGGTTTGGTGGTGTTATTTGGCTATTCTGCTAATTTTTCGTATTCCTGAAGACAGAAGTTTGGTTGGGCTTTGCTCAGCTTTGCCTCTCACCTGGCTAAGGCTTCTCAAATCCTTGCTGAGTGACTCAAAAGATGACTCATTTCTATTATAACACCCAAAGAAAGAATGTTGTTTTCACGAGGTCAGCACAGCAAGCCCCAGCCCCCAAAGGCATCACGGATATTTTCAGCAGGAAGCCTCATCTTTGTCTGGCCAGGTGCAGCTTGAACTGCAGCGATGGAATCTGGAATTTGTTGCCCAAAGCAAAGGAGGCACAATAGGACATGAGATCCCAACTCCACAATCTAGGAAAACAAGAAATTTAAAAGCAGACCAAAGAAGCTCTCTGATTAGTTACACAGATTTTAATGAAGTCTTGGATTAACAGGATGGACAACTAAAAAAAAAAAAAAAAAAAAAAAAAAAAAAAAAAACAAGAAAAGGATCTCGGTTGTAAAATAAAGAGTAAGTTGTTTCTTCCTTTAAAGACCCTGGGAGAGCCCATTGAGCAAATGGTGCTGGATATTGAGGAAGTGAGGCAAATATGGTAGCCAAGGGTGGACAGTCTTAGATACTGCCAGTCCCTGGCCATGTATCCCTACAGTATTCTACCCTGTTCCATGAAGGCTACACGGATGTCACTAGACCCACAGATGAGATGCTCCTCACCTTTTCCGGTCAAAGGCTATCAAAGGGAAGACCCGGATTTCTGTGTGGAAATGTACAAACTTGTCTTTCTCCCCAAGAAGCTGAGCCTGCTGTTTGAGGTCATGTCACCAAGGAAGGATTATGTAAGAGGTGGATGCCTGCTGACCCAGCCCTGGAAGTAGGCTTAAACAATGACTGTGGCAAAGCGGCCATGCTGCCAGGGTTTTAAATCTGTTGAAGTTCAAAGGAGGTTAAGTCAGTTCCAGGCCAGCAGACCTCTTGGGAGCAGGTGTGCTGCTCAGCTCCTTCCAGAGACCGTCTCCAGCTTTCATACTTAGGATCCATCATGACGCTTCATACAATGTAGATACAGTGCACAGCCAGTCACTGAACATATGGAGCATATTTGATAGAACCAGGTTATGGTGGACCAGTACAGACTCCCCTCAAGCTTCAGACTCCTGAACCAGTCTTTCCTTTTCAGTTTCCTTTGCAAGGGTCAGACTTGCCATGATTGTGGTTGCTCTCTTTGTCTAGGCCCTGCCTCCTTTTCCTTCCTTTTCTATAAAAATTTCTCCCCCAAATACCTGCTCATGTAACTTGATTTTGTTGCCTATTTCTTGAGAAAACTAAAGCCATTTGTATCTAAATTTACTCCCTGAAATTAAAAGTAAATTGGAGCTACTGAAATAGAGAATATATTATCCTATGTAGAAGTCATAAAAAAATCTCTCCGAGCGTGGTCAACACAGTAAGAGAAGAAGAAGCTGACCTGAGCTGTGTCCAGAGTAAACAGTGTTCCTTTGGAAAGAGCTGTTGACACTGGGTTAACAAGAAACCAAACCCCTATATCTCAACATTCCTACCCCTGCAAACCAAGGTCCTTTGAGGACAAGCTTCAGGGAGGGGATATGAAGGAACCAGGCTTGAGATGAGATGTCAAAATAAAACAAACAACTTGACATGGAAGTCAACCAGATTTTAGTTAGAATTTCAGTGCGCCCATTAATTATCTGTGTTGTCTTTGGCAACTGTAAATATATTAATAGCCCTCTATCCTGAAGGCTTGTTATGAAGATAAAATGCAATGCTAAATGTAAAATTTAATGCTCATGGTTTTGTTATCTCATCTATCCTGGCCCTTTAAAGGTTTCTGAACTCCCTAACATCCTTATGACCAGTACAATGGAAGGCAAAGTCAACTCACTGTTTACCATCCACACTGTGCAAGACACCTTCAAGCTAAAAAACTGAGTGCACTCCTTTTTATTCTAAGCATGTTCTTTCAAAGCTGTGATTTCAGTGTCCACTGTCAGCTTAAAAACCTTACAAATTTCAACCTTGCTCCACCTTCCTTCTCCTTACTAGGATACTGAAACTAGAGTTTCTCCCCTTTTCCCACATCATCCCTGTGTCTCCAAGAACTCTGCCAACAGAGGCATCCTCTGTCTTCCCAACTGCTGCAGTCTGCATGTGGACTGCCCAGCCCCAAAGCCCATGTGTTAAAGGTTTTCAGGCCAAGACCAGTGGGAGACAGTCTCTAAGGAGAGCTCATTGCGAAGAGTCAGGAAGTAAACTCTTCAAGGGATGGCCTCTTCCTCTGCTTCTGCTTTGAGGCTGGAGATGAGCAGTGTGCTCCACAACCAACTCCCTACCTTTGTCACCTGCACCAGCTAAGGAAAGCCACAAGTCTCTCTGACCTTGGGACAGACTCTCCAGAGCAACAAGCAAAGTAAGCTTTTTCTCTATATAATCAATTATCCCAGCTATTTCCTTGTTGTGATAGAATGATTATTAATACAGACTCAGAATCCCTTTTCTAATTCAACTAATTCCAATTATAACATTTCTGCCTATTTAGGTTATAGCATACATATTAGTCTCTCTGTTTCTTGCTATTTTCATAAAATAGATTTCCCTCCTGAACAGTATGACCTATCATTAGGCACTCAGTAAACGGATCAAAACTACTTTGCGCTGTGAGTGATCATTTCTGGCTCTGAGGAACCATAAAACTGGTTACTTTCACACTGCCACATGATACGTGTCTATACTAATGAGAGGCCTTGATGAGTTGAAGAACGTGCTTTCAAGAGACAGCTAGCTAGAGTGGAGGCTCCGAGATTTCCAACTGGAGTTCACTATATTAGAAGTTCCTTAGAACGTTCCTACTTCTTCCCCAGTTTTTCTGACCCTTTATATTTAGTAGGTTCTTCTACCACAAGAGGTCATGCTTGCATCTACTTTTAGTGTTCTGTAATTGCAGACTTAAGGCCTTGTTTTCCTTCCTTTGCCTGGAAGAAGCTATCTAATCCATGGCCTAACTGCTCATCCACTGGTCATCTCAGCCCTGGACTTGAACACACTTTTCCTTCCTGGTACTTCTAAGGAAGCCAGAATGAAGAGTTTCCTATATTCTCCTCTGAGGAAGCATGATGGAATTCTGAACTCACCTTATGATATAGAGAAAATCCCTCCGTAAAGTCACTGTACAGATGAACAAGTCAAAACTCAGGCAAGATGTTAGAAGTCTGTCTTTTCATATGAGGTACAGATTTGTAAAGGACAATTTTACTATTGAGGTAGGAAAGGGGATCAAACTGCTTTGGTCCCTTCCCTCTGGGGTGGACACAGCATTGACAAAGCCAATCAATTTTCGAGAAACAGCCATGAGAATTCTACAGAAAATTAGGACAGGAAAGTTGCTGCTGGCACGCAGAACACAAGTGGAAAATTAGATTAGGACTTGCTCAGCCAACCTGAGCTCACTTTTCTCCATGTCTAATCTTGGGCACGGAGTGGATGATTTCTACAGTAATTCCATGTATAAAATTCTGCATTCCTAATAAAAGTTCTAATTCCTTCAGGGGCTCTGGCAGTACACACAGAGACAACTGCAGTGTTGTGCTAAGACTCCAAACCTGTCATTTACTACCCAGAGGAACTGAGGGAAAATAGCAAGGCCCTGGAGCCCCTAGTCTCCCCATTTGTAAAGCAGGAATGATCAAGTTCACCTTTCCTAGAATAAAGATTAGTTATAAAATAAAATTATCTTTTGGTTGTTAAACTACTAGTTTTGTCTACTCTGTAATCTATTAATCTATAGTTATCATTACCTACATAGTTATCTATGCAACTGTTACCACCCCAGTCATTTCTGTTTATGCTAGGGGAATTCTTTTTCCTGACACAAATGGAAAAAACAAATACTCCTGACATTAGTCAAAGACTTTCCCTACCAAAGTTAGAATAAAATCTTTGACTAAATCAATGCAGAAAATGGTTCCCAAACTTCAAGACCCATAAAACTTAAACATCTCATAAAATAACAGTATTAATGTTTCTGTAGAAATAATCATATTTGATGAGCAATTAGCTAATCTTATTACCAATGGATCCTTCAGCAAATCCTCATTAGATTCTGACTGCACTTATTTATTTGGTTATTATAATATAAAAGACCTCTCATTACCTTGCCCTAAGCACAAATCCAGCCTTGTCTGATACAATAAGCCTTGTGCAGCCATTCTGTTTCCTAACTGCTGTTTGCTTTCTAAGCCAAACAGAAAGACAAATACCACATGTTCTTACTTATGTGCAGCCTAATCAAGCAAACACAAAGAAACGAGAAGTGGAATGGAGTTTCCAGAGCCTAGGGAAGGGAGGATCTGGGTATGACAATTAAAGGACACAGAACCTCACTCAGGCAGGAAGATTATGTATGAGACTTTTACATCTGTTGCAAAACACAACAGACATAACAAATAACCAAGTCCTGGGCACTTAAATAATATTAAGATAGTTAATTTCAAATGTTCTCATCACAAAAATCATTAGATATTTGACATCCACGATAGGTTAATTAGCTTGATTTAATCATTTTATGTTGTATTAAAACATTGTAACATCACTTTGTACCCCATAAAATATGCAACTATGCTGTCAATATATGATAAGAAAATGTGAATTAAATTTACAAAGAAATACTGTGACAATTTCAATAGAGAACACTAGAATTAAAAGGAATAAGAATGTCAACTGGTAAAGATAAGGAGGAGTATGTTCCCTAAGCTCTGTTGTGGAAACAATGTGCAGCAGCTACTCTGGACACCAGTAACTTCCTAAAATGTTAGGCACATGTATACCCAGTAACTCCACTGAGACTTCTCCAGTCAACAGAAATGAAAGTGTATGTCCACAAGCAGCATTTAAAGCAAATACTCACAGCAGTTACAATTACTCAAAATAACCAAAACATCAGGAAAACGCAGTAAATGGACAAACAAAGGAAATTAAAGCCATGGAATACAGTGTTCTCGGCAATAAATTGCAATGTATGTATAATTTAAGGAAACCGAAAATATAATAAATGAAAGATATCAGACTACAAATATGAAGTGTCACATGATTGCATTTATTCCTTTAAAAATTCTAGAAAAGGCAGAACCATAAGAAAAAAAAAGAAATAGGTGCAATAGTTGTATAAGATTGGGAGGTGAGGACTTGGGCTAGACGGCAGACAGGCTCCTTGGGTGGTGAGGGAAGTGTTTTAATGCTCAATTGTGATTCCTGCTGCATAGACTCACTTGAAATTATTAAATCATATACTTACATTGGTGAGTAAATTTAACGTTATGTAAATTATACCACCATGAAACTCAAAAGTTTAAAGTCTCAAACTTAGAAGTGCCATTCAAAGACTATCTTGAGTTAAAACTCAGCTCTTCTCAAGTCGAATTAATCACATGCGGTGACTTGAAAGAAAATGGTCCCCACAGGCTCTTACATTTGACTACTCAGTTCCCAGTTGGTGGAACTGTTTAGGGAGGACATGGAGGTGTGAGCTTGCTGGAAGAGGTTCATCACTAAGAGCAGTTTCAAAGAACTCACATTATTCGCAGTGTACGCTCTGACTCCTACTTGTGGTTAAGATGTGAAGTCTCAGCTGCTGTTCCTGCTGCCTATGTTTACATTTTCACTCCACCATCATAGCCCATAGCCCTTGGGAACCAGAAGCCCAATTAAACTTTTATAAGTTGCCTTAGGCATAGTATCTTACCACAGCTAGAGAGAAGTAACTAAGACACCACACCTGACCAGGACTCTCCAGGCCCCTCTGAATGTTATTCTTGTTCCCATTGTGCAAACATGGTGGACGGACACCACATACTAGTTACCTATCTTCCTCCTATTACCATGAGTACAATCAGTCAAGATCCACATCACTCTATTTTTATAAGGTCGATGCATGCTTATATTCATTGAATAAAAGCTGACTTGAAATGTCCAATTAGGGTGACCAACGATTCAAAATGGCACCTTTACTTCTTAATCTATGCTTTATGTTTCCTTGGTAGCTCACCATGTCCTCCTAGAGACTGGATTTCCATCTGAAAATCTGGGTCTTCTGGTATTGATCACATAAATTCATTTCTGTGGTTTTTATCATATAGATCTAAAAAATCTTTGCCTCACTCAGGATTGCTGGTCATGAGAGTCACAATGCTAAATGCCATCTGTTTCATTAATTTGAGAAAAAAAGGTCTAGAAATAGTCAAACCATAGAGAAAGTAGGGTTCATGAGAGCCATCCACCAGTTTGGTGAGGACCATATTAAGAGCTGGAAAGAATATGGAGCAGCCATCTTCCTGCCTTAAGAAGCTCAAAATTTAGAAACCAAAATTTCTGTGGATTCACATGTTAACAATGAAGAGGAAATCAGGTTTTTATATCCTTAGCACGTCAAATATGCAAAATTTGATTCTCCGTCGAAATTTTCCAAAAAAAAAAAAAAAAGATCTAATTATCAATTTCCTAAACTTTGCCTGAGAACTTTCCTACTGACATGCTTCCAAGCATCTCTGATCTGGTTAGTATTCTGAAAACAATTCATAGAATTGCATCATTATAGACTTGAGTCATACCCCAAAATAATCTTTTAATTGACAGGAATAAGTCTGTGCTACAGTAATGAAAAGTTCTAACTTGCTTTTTGTTGCTGTGCTAAAACACTGACCAAAATCAGCTTAGGGAGAAAAGGATTTATCTCACCTGATATATTGTAGTTCATCATCCTGGGATGCCAAGGCAGACTTCAAGGCAGGAACCAGGAGGAAGGAACTTAACAAAGTAGAAATTTATGGAGGAAAAATGCCTGTGGGCATTCTTGGCCTGCTGCCTTTCTTAAATAGCCCAAGCCCACCTACCCAGAAGTAACACTATCCACAGTGGGCTGAGCCCTCCCACATCAATCATAAATTAAGAAAATGCCCCCACAGACTTCCTCATAGGCTAACCTGATAGATGGAATTCCTTAGTTTACGTTCTTTCTTGAAATAGACAATGGTAGTGAATGAGACTAACTTCAGTACTATAGTAGAATATTATTTATTTCAGTACTACAGCAAAGTAGTGCTTATTTTACTATTAGAATTTGGTATTTCTCAGGATATAAATGTTTAACTTGATTTAGCAGTGACATGTAATATTATGTATTATGTATAATCTTGTATAGAATTGTGAAGAGGTTAATATCAAGTAGAAAAATGAACTCCCAAAGAATCCCATGAGATTTTTTTTCAAAAGCACATTTGCAAATTCTTCTTCCTCTGTTCTTTTCCAAAGGGAGAATAAAGAATATTTGACTGAAATCTTTGGAGTCTGAACTCATCTTTAACCCATAGTCAATATTCCCACATAATCATATAATGTGTGTAAACCTTATTCATACACAAACACACACTTCTACACATACAGTCTTTTATAACAGGAGGCAGGGACATATCTCTTAAGACATTCTAGTGTTTCAGGACAACAGCAACAGAGAAAAGCTGTTTCCCTCATGAATGGTTGCATCATCACAGAGTTGTATCAGTCCCCAAATGATTTTTAAATGGTCATGAATATGTGTGGAAAACACTTACATTGAAGTCGTACAACACGCCAAAGTTGGCTGCAGATGCCTCTTCAGCTCTTGGGACTGTTTTTCTAGGTAAACTGCCATATGGTAAACCCCAGAGGTACTGGTTGAAGCAAAAAAGAGCAGTTAACAATTGGACACAAAATCTGAGCTACACATGTGATCACAAATGGTTTCATTTAAAAACACTTCTGAACGCTTTGCATTTGGACTCTGCGGGTCTCCCTGTGGGGTCTCGTTTTCTGGGAATCCACAAAGTCCAGAATTAAGAACAAAGGAAGTAAAGCCCCTGCACCCTGAGTTCACTGGATGAAGAGCAGAGCAAGCCAACCACAGTCACCAGGAGGCTTGCTGGGGAGCCCATGCCCACGACCACCATGGTAGTAGCCACATGTAGAAGAGGAGAGGTAGTCTTGGGGGACACCTCAGTGTTCGGCAAAATGGTACAACCCATAGTTTCATGGGAGAGGAGAGTTTCAGGAGAGGAGGTGGAAGAAGGGTTCAATGGAAGGGACCAAAGCCTCAAGAAAACCAACCCTGTAATCAATCAGAGGGGATCTCCTGGGAGAGCAAACTCATGTCCTGACTACAGCAGCCCCTGTGCCATCTCCACTGGAATCTATGCTATGAGCTAGCAAAGAAGCCGTGTGATAGAGAACAGCACTGGAGAGCAGTGGGTTAGGAATAAGGCAAGTTCTCAGGAAAGCACCGTAAAGCATCATCCATCCCCAACAGGTGGCCAAGCAAAAGCTGTTTCAGATGTGAAAAGAACTTTCCCTCTCTTTGAGTGAGTTAGTAAGCGCAGGTTAAAACCTGGGTTCAAAGGCTGTCCAAACAAATGCTAGGAATTAATCCCTGATGATTCCTTTTGTACAAAGGGTATGATCTTGCACTACAGTACTTTGGCTTCTTCGGCTTCCTAAACTGAACAGAAGAAGAAGTGCTTTCTCCACACAGGGCTTCACTCCAAAGTTGAGAGGCACAGAGAACAAACAGAATCGAGTTGTTGGGCTTGTAGAGAGACATGTAAGTCTGGGACAAAAGACCACATGCCTGAGAACAATGCTAGGTGGGGCTGCTGGGTAAAGGCAGCTATGAAATATGACTGTGTGGTTGGAATATGCTTAGCTCTGGTCTCTGGTGTTTCTGCCCAGTTAACACACAGGGAGCTCGTCATCTTTTGCTCCTATTCAGAAGTTGGAAATCATCTTCCAGGAAACAAGATGTCCTTTCGTATCTCCCATACATGTACACACACACACGCGCGCGCGCACACGCGCGCGCACACACACACACACGCACACGCACACACAGAGGTATCCAAAGGCAGGATAATTCCCAGCTCACTCCATCAGTGTGCGCACTGTGCTTTACATAATCTTGTAGAGTTCAAAGAATTAACAACAGCATTTCATTCCCTCTATGCGGAGCTGGCCCAGCATGTGAGGAAAAGACTCCAGGCTCTACCTGCCTCTGAAGCCAAGGAGAGTAGCAGCAGGCAGAGATGGAGTGCAGAGTTTTGGGTTTCCTTAGATAGAGGAGCAAAAATAAAGCATGGCTTCATCTGAGATGGGGAAGATACACACATTTGGCTGCACTGCCTGAAACTTTTAACTTGGGTACGAATCTATTCCCACTGTCTCCTGAGCCAAGCAGACTTCGAAGCCCCAGAATTGTCAGGGGAATTATAAAACTAGCTGACTAAAATGAAAATCTGGATGATAAAAGAAACATGGGTCCTAGACACAGGCCAATTTACCAAAAATACTAAATAACTTAGCTATCATTAATAAGTTATGGAAAACCTAATCTAGGTGTTTGAGGCTATTTCATACACAGCATCCCACTGACCAATAGTGCTTAACACTGAACCACAAAACAATGTGATTTTGATTAAACCATGATTTTCCCCCACCTAAAGCACATAGTTAGACATAAACACAGCTTGTTATATATAATTCTATGAGGGTCACATACTCTTGGAGCAAGGACCTTTGGCTATGGGCACTATTTTGAAGGTAAGTCTGTTAATCCTATCAGTTATGAAATGACCATAACTAGTCTGTCATGTTACTCTAAAAGGAGTAGGGAGGTTTGGGGGTAGGACAGAAGGAGTGCACTCACATAAAACTATTTTTCAGTATCTCTTACAAGCAGGAAGTCACAGCTTACCTCTGGTAACATGATGAGGCTGAAGGTCAGGATGAAGAGAACCATGTTAACACCATACATCCACCGCAGGAACAAAAAGTATGAGGCCACTGATGAACCAAACTGACCTATTGCAAAGGAAGTGCAAAGGTTGGAAGAAAGTCAAAACAACAACAACAAAGCAGTAGCTTTATCTTAGTGGCCCTCCAATGTAAATCTAGTCAGAAATAGAAAGATGGTTCCGCAATGAAGAGCTCTCACTACTCTGCTCCACCAGATGAGGAATTCAGCTCCCAGCACCCACATCAAACAACTCCCAATTGTCTATTACACCAGCTCCAGGGAATCAGACATCCTCTTCTGGCTAACCAACAACCTGCACACATCTGCACACACATCCCCAACACACACACACACACAAATAAAAATAAAATTTAAAAACCGGAAGTACATCCGCTAACTGACATGCATTGGACCATTTCATATTGGCAAGTTTTCCACTCTTTTCTCTTGGAAAGAACATTTCAAAGGCATGGCAGCACTCCATAGGGAGCAGAATGAATCCCTAGCTTTACAGTAAAAGCAAAGTGCAGCCTACACCTTCAGGATCCATCTAAGGGAAGGGTTTCCCTTCGGTTAGAAGCTACAAGTACCACACATAGTGTGTGCATTAGTCCTTGAGTTCAGCAAGGAGACACGTGGACACAGTAGCTCTAGTTCCATGACTCCTGCTGGGGACAAGCACAGTGATAACAGTGCTCTTTTTCTAGGACTCATGATAAGCACACCCTTCTCCAAAAACGTCAACTGTACCCTCATGGGTGGATCTAAGACCATCTGGTGCTGTTTCCCATCACTACTGGCATGCTACAGAGATGGGACGGATGCTGTAAGTCACACCACACAGCTTAAGTGCATTCTGGCAGAGCTTTTCCTCAAGACAGAGCCCAGTATCACAGGTGCTGTAGCTGCTCAGAGGAGTGAAGTTTCAGTGAGGAGCAGGAACAGCAAATATACTGTATGTATCCAAACATGTATGAGGATTACATAGAGGGTGTGTGAGTGAGAATTGGAGCCAGACAGGTCCTACGGGGCGAGTATTGAGAAGAGTTGCTTTAGATCAGTTTTATGCAAAAAGGTGTTAGAGAAGATGATATTGGAGCAGGCATCAGAGGCAGCAATATGCCAAGCTGCAAAATCCTGAGACAGGCAGGAGCTTTGGGCAGTCAAATAAAACTAAAGCCTGCATGTCTGGAATCTAAAGGAGGAGAGAAATGGTGGAAGGTGCAGCTGAAGGGAGGCAAAACCATGCTGGGGAGGGTGATTACCCCTTTTAGTCATCCTCAGAGAATCAGCACACAGCCACAGCAACCCCACATCAGTACGGTTGATCCTTTTTGTTGAGCAAAGTCCCCATAGAGAACCAGTGTTCTTCTTTAGTCCTGTTGCTTTGAAGCTTCCCCATTGGAAAAGACTCCCAACAGGTAAGGGGAGGCCCCAACAGAGCAATCGCAGCCTCTGCTTGCTAAGGTGAGACCAATGTCACATCCGGAATAGCACTCATTCGGACACTTAGTCCTTTTGTCAGTTACCAGTTCGTTTGTTCCCACAGCACAGGAGCAGGCTTATGTTGTTTTGGTTTCTTTGCTTTGTGTCTTTGCTTTTGTTTTTTGTTTGTTTGTTTTTGTTTTTTTTCGGGGGGGGCAGTTAGAAACTTGAAAAGTGGTAAGTCACTACATGGGTGTTTAGGAAGGAATCTATTTCGATGTCCAAGAATATGTGTTCATGCCGTGCCGTGGTGGTGCACGCCTTTAATCCCAGCACTTGGGAGGCAGAGGCAGGAGGATCTCTGTGAGTTCGAGACCAGCCTGGTCTACAAGAGCTAGTTCCAGGACAGACTCCAAAACCACAGAGAAACCCTGTCTCGAAAAACCAAAAACAAAACAAAAAAAAAAAAAGAATATGTGTTCATGTTTATAAGAGAACTAGGACTCACGGCTCCTTGTAAGGGTCATCTGTGACCTGACCTGCCAAGATACTGCAACCATGTACACTGGCCTGCCTGCACAGCGCTAAAGCAGACCTGAACTCCTCCCAACCAGGGACATCTGATCACAGACCTGGCTCCCAGTGATTTCACACCATTGCACAGCTCTTATCTCTGTTCTCTGGTAACAACTACCTGAGGGCTGCTCAGTCAGCCTCACTAACAGTGTTTTAGAGAAGCAACCCTCATTTACTGGAAGAGAACAAGCAACTGCCTGCAGACAGCTGTGTAAGGATCTCTGTACACACACATGAGGGACCCCCGATGTAGACACCTGAGCAGAGTATGGAGTCTCCCTTTCTTCCTCATCCTTTCCCTTTCCCTTTTCTTTCCCCTCTTTCATCTGTCCTTTCTTCTGTCCTTCCTTCCTCCCTAACCTGCTTGTTTTTATTAAGCTTTTCTTAGTTGGTTGCCATCGTCGCCCTCACTCAGTTCTCATACACAACCACAGACAAACAAGCTCCTTGATAATAGATTTTAACTGATTAAATACAGAAAGCAAAATGCATAGTTGAGAAGTCATCCCTTCCTCCAATAGCCACATTACAGATGAAACATATTTCTAAGACAAAAGCATCCAAACTAAAATTTGGGTTCTTCTAAAGAAGTTTCATAACTCTTATTTAAAGGCGAATTTATTTGTTTGTTTGTTTTTGTCTTTTGAGACAGGGTTTCTCTGTGGAGCAGTGGAAGGTGATTTATTTACAAAATCCTAAGTATAAAAAAAATGAACTTCACTAAAACTGACTTTATCAAAACTAGCATGAGTTTAGAAAAGACTCAGACACAGTCAGAGGCCTGAGGGATCCAGAAGGCCATGTTCCATTGATATTCAACCTACAGTGGGAGAAATGAACTAACAAGACAGAGATACTATAGCTGGTACAGGGGACAATTGGTGACATCCAAGCACCAGGAGACCTTTTCCTATCTCAATACAAAAAGGGAGAAACAATGGCCTCTCTATATATATAATTCTAGATGTTGTGTAATACTGGACGTTGCTGGCATTTGCTAAAGAGAAAACTCTTACTTATGCTGTATAGCTGAAAGAGTGTTAGTGGAAAATAGTCGTGTCCATCAGGATAACGATGACAATGATGACTTGCATCCCTCAGTGGTCAGCCAGTCAGAACTTTACCAACATCCACTTCAGCTGCTATTAATGCTGATGGTGTTAAGTTCTATTAGTTAAGTTCACAAAAATTGAAACAGGAACACTGAGAGAAGCAGGGTTGATTAATTATAACCGAAATGTAACGAATCGGTGCTTTGGTTCCCTATTTGATCTCAGTGTGCTAACCTGTTTAGTCAACCAGTCCCTAGGATTTGGAGATACGGGTGATTAGTAACAAGCCTCGCTGCTAAGGCAGTCCTCATCTGTAATTCTTTGCCTCCAATCTAGATCTCTCTTAATCGTGATGTGATGGCTCCTCAAGAAGAACTATAGTTAAATTATTAATACGTAAAATAATTATGGAATGAACATGTGTATCTGAAAGACTATCTATAAATAATTTCTGAAGATAAGGCTATTCAAATTCACAATTTGGTCTGCACCCATAAATAGCTAATTCTTTTAATATTTTTAACACAGCTGATAAATGCTGCTTCCATAGTACATTATAAATGTGTCAAAATTCTTTCATGTGTTTCAAAGTGAGAATTAAGTGCATGCATATTCTTGTCATGAATTTTCCTGTGTTTCTTTTAAATTAAAGATTAAGGCTTTACCTCTCCCTCTGGTTATTTATTATTAAGGAATGTAATTTGTAGTCTATCACCACGTAGAATTTTTGCTTGAACAGATGAGTAACAAGACACACACACACACACTCATACACACACACACACACAAACACACACGTTTCTAAATGAGAAAGGCCGAATAAATGGCAGGTTTTATGAGTACAATGTAAATAACATCATTCAACTCTTATATGATGCAATGTTTTTTTTTTTTTTTCCAAATGAGTCTAGGAGTAGAAAATTAAGTGACATGCTTACTTTGTGTCTCCTGGAGTTCATGGACCAGCAGGATAGTATGACGTTTAGACTCTGTGCTTTGGGTTGCCTATTTGAAGTTATTTCTAGTCTGAGAAACAAAGCTACCGTGACATATTTTTGATACTGTAGTCAATCTAAACTCTGTAAACTCCAGGTCATGACCCCAGGGTCACACAACTGAAGTGTAGCCATGAATAACTTATCAGCAATAAAAGGCTTATGAGTACACGGTGACCAAAATTTCACTCAAAATCAAACTTGCAATGATCCCACAGAGCCTCTGGCAATGCTGGCCTGTGTTGCACAGTATGACTTTATAGCAGCCTTGGTTCTGAGCACATGTTCCCGCTTGGCACCATGAATGCCATCATGCCAACAATGCCAATGAGCGTTGCCTGAGATGCCTTCTTTGGAGCTGAGAAGCAGTGAGACAGAAAGCTTCTGGTTTTAGAGAAACAAAATCATTTAGTTATATAAAACAAAGACTTTCCACGTTCTCCTTCCATCACTGCCCAGCATGTAAATTAGTATATATTTATATTGAATTCTGTTGGAATACTCGATGTTAAGAATTTCTATTTCAGTTACTAACTAGAACTGCATAAAAAATTATTGAATGAATTTTGGCTCAGGATTAGGAGAGAATTTCTGACAATTTTTTAAATGGCCCTAAATATACTTCTGCCATTATGTACTGCACATTTATGCAGAGAAGCATTTTCAGTGTTGATGATTATGAGATCAAAATATCAATCCGCTCTGGAAAATGTTGATAATCTCTGTCCTGCAATATCAATTATTCAGCTGAGATTAAATTATGTAAATATATGCACATCCATCTTAGTAATATAAAGTTTGTTTTTACCTTTTATATGTAAAAGCATATCTGTACAAAGCAATATTTTAAAACAATTTCTTAAGCCAGGTGTGGTAGTGCACACCTTACATCCCAGCACTCAGGAGGCAGAGGCAGCCAGATCTCTGAATTTGAGGCTACCCTGTGGGCCTACAGAGCTAGTTCCAAGACAGTCAGGGCTACACAGAAAAACCCTGTCTCAAAAACCCAAAACAGAAATTTTTTCTTTGTGATTTATTTTCAGTAACCATTTGATTTGTATAACTATTTTATATATACCAGGGACATTGACAAAATGGAATCACAAACAGAAAACGTTTGGCAAGCCCTGCTCTAATCTACTATTAAATAAAAGTAGACTTTGATTCTGAGAGAAAGTTATAATCTCCATTTGAAAGATATTCATCTTTTTTAATTCATAGCTTTAATAGTGATGTCAGCCAGCATCTTAGTGGGTACAGATAATATCTGATTCAGTTTCTTCAGCAATGCCAGTAACGGTGAGCCTGCAGTCATAAGCACTGACTTCCTTAAAAGGCTATCCTGTAAAACTTTACTGTATTTCCCCAGAATATAGACCATCCCTGCATACTCTGAGGCTAGAATTATCAGATCAGTTCTTTAAATTAGAAAAACTGGAGAGTCACCAGGGGAGTATCTGGCCCATGCTAACCAAGCCATCGAGGCTTCCCTGGAATCAAGATGGTAATGACATGAAGTTCAGACTCTGACTTGAGTTTTTCCTTGATTCTGCCAATTGCTGGCCAAGCTTTGCAGAAACTCAGTGGAGGCTGGTCACTTGGCACTCCATTACAGCCTCATTTTGTTGTGTCCCCTCCTCTCAACCACCCACAATATATAACACATGCCGAACTAAGTCAGGAAAGGCAGTTTAGCCTGTCTTTCTCGGTATCGATGGTGCTTGAAAAGATACCTAGCACACAATGGACTTTCCCTGAGCATTTTTGAAATCATTAATAAAAGCCAAGATCTCTTTGAAAATAACATGATATATATATTAAAATAGTTATAATACTCAAAGCAATAAAAATAATGTGTCTGGAGTTTCTGTATAATTAAACTGCCATTCCTTTCAAAGAAAGGCATTAATGCTGTTTTTCTAATGAAATGTATTTTATAAATTGGGAACATATTTATTCAACTTTATTCTAAATATGAGGAGATAATTAGATAGGGAAATAGTAACAATCTGTTTTCTATTTAAATTTTTCCTCAAAAGCATAAATGGTTATACATGCCACTACACATCTAAAACTCAGTATGAGTTTATATCATGTGTTGTTTGGTTGGAAATGACTATGTATAACAATTAGCCAACCTGAAGAATTGATAGGAAGCCGTGGATATAGCAATAGAGGACCAGAGATGCAAAGGACCATCCAGAGTGTACAAATGGCAGAGAACTGGTTCCATGTCACATTGCTTTTTCTTCTCCATTCACTTCAGCTTCAAAGATGATCTTAGAAATACATTTTTTGTCTGGCCTAGCAGAGTAATTTCTATAAGATGGTTAGTCCACTCAACAGCTCAGAAAATACAGTCCTTCATATTTCATAAATTCTGCCTCAGACCATACTCTGAAAGGAGGTGGTGTGCTTGTGACCATGATTAGCACACTGGAATATTACAGAACAGACATGTGTAATGAAAATAATTTCCTCAGAGTAAACATATGAAAAAATGAAAACAAATTCCCAAATACAATAAATGTCAGTGGATTCTGCTGCACTCCTCCCCCACTGACCTGGCAGAGGTGTGAGTCAGGCATGAAAAGAAAAAGCATCTAAAATCTTGCTCAATGCGAAAAAGTTACACAGGCTGAAACCTGGCAGACTTTCTCTCGCAGCTCTGCTACAGCTGCATTCAACACTGCTATGCTATAAAGGAAAGAAATGTACACCCACAGGCACACGTAAGATGAGGTGAAGGGACATTGGTAGAGTGTCGGGCCCATGGTGACAATGGGTAAGTCATAGTTAAGATGGTGGCTGATAGGAGGCCGGTCCTTCACAGCTGATGGAAAGGCTCAGTCCCCGTGAATAAACAGGGCACCACAGAAACAGCAACTTACACAAGAAAAGGGAAATAGTCACACTTAGCTGACCCACTTAACTGCTTCAAACTTCCTAAAGGAAGAAGGAACACAGCTGGGAGAACTATGAGTAACTCTTGTCATGTGTATGACACTCCTGATAGCTGGTGATGTGAGTGCATGTGTGTGTGTGTGTGTGTGTGTGTGTGTAAATAATTCATACATATTTCATTGCTATATACAACTTTAATCAATAAAATAATCCCACCCTTTCGATAAAACACAAATTAGCATGGCTTTGCTACGGAAATAGGCTGGAACCTACATGCTCCAGGGTGTTTTAAAAAGAATCGCTCTATTGCTGCATGTTTTCTTCCCATCGATACCAATACCAAGTTTCTCAGAACACATCCCACAGCTGATCCAGAAGTGCAGTAAAGCCCAGAGGATTTAAATGACTTGCTGAAAGGTACACAGCCAATCTTGGGCAGAATAAGAACTAACCTCACCTCAAGGGTTTTCTTTAAATGTGTTTCTAATGCTCAAATTACATTAAACTTTTATCTCGTGTGTGCTCATGTCGTGATGCACACATAAGGAGTCAAATGACAGCTTATGAAGCCTTTTCCCTCCTCCTTGTGAATCCCAAGGATTGGACCCAGGTCATCGGCTCAGTGAAACTACCCTCTCAGCCACCTTGGTCAGGACCTTAATGTTCCACACGCTGTGTACTTAGGGGCTACATTAGATATTTCAGCTGTGCCGCTGAACCCTAAGGATTCTATACTATCTCCCTTTTTCCTCATGTTCATGAAATTCCTTCTATTAATATCTAGTGTGATATGGACCTTTGGAAAATACATCTGTAATTTTACTCAATGCATGTTTGTTGAATACTAAATGGGCTTTTGGTATGATCAAAAATATCTACTTTCATATCTATTAAGAAAAATAAGCATGAAGTATAGTGAGAATATAATTAAAAGATTCTCTTTAAAAGGTAGCATTTTGAATAAAGAGAAGAGCTGAACGGAAATCTGGCAAGAAAGTACACTCTGAAGGCTGTGTGGAGAGACGTGAAAATCAGGAGTTGATGTATTTTAATTCACTGTCATTAACAACTGTCAATTAATGAGGGACTAAGAACTGAGAGGCAGCCACTTCCAAACATGCCCAATCATGTCAGGGAAATGGCATTGGCTCTTTTATCTTTCTGTGGAGTCTCTATATCAATTATACAATGTCATATTTAGCCATCAGGACAGCTAGGTTCAGATCTGAACAGGCACTGGTGAAAGTCAGATCCTTACCATAACCCTAGGAACCACACCTGCCAAAACTGTGATTTCCCCCCAAATATTCATTTTTCCTCTATGTAGAGTATTTTTACTGATGCAGTGATTTTTTATAATATTTAAATTTTAATTGTTCTATTCTATGCAAACATGGCTATATTAAACAATCCTTCGCCTTTCTGTACTTACTGAGCATTGCACAGAAAATGAAGTTCCATTATGAACATCAAGGTAGCAAATTTTTTTGTGTTTAGTCTTCTTTATGTGATGTGGGATCCCCCTCTGTATGTTGTGAATATCACTGGTTAATATAGGACTGCTTTGAGCCTAAAGCAGAGCAGGGCAGAAAGAGTTAGGTGAAGAAAACTAAAGTGAATGCTGGGAGAAAGAAGGGTATGTAGAAAGAAGCCATGTAGCCCAGCCAGAGCCGATGAAACTTTACCCAGTAAGCCACTGCCAAGTGGCGATACGCAGATTACTAGAAGTTGGTTAAATTAAGATATAAGGGTTAGTCAATAAGAAGCGAGAGCTAATGGGCCAAGCAGTGTTTTAAATAATATAGTTTCTGTGTGATTATTTGGGGTCTGAGCTGCCTGGCAGCCGGGAAACAAACAAGTGGCCTCCTTACATTTATAAGATTGAATGTGATCTATTAAGACTCCTCTTTAAAATTGTTGCTTTGATTATTGTCTAAGGTTCCCAACAGTATATATTTGTAACGTATTATCCACTGCCTTCCCAATATGGGGCAGAGTCACTGTATAAAATACTTCCTTTCCTGGCTAAGAGACAAGTGCTTCTGCTCAGAATAAAACAAGGAAGATAGTCTCCAGTGCTGTCCTTGATAAGTGCTGGTACAACATGCACAGGTCGGGTCTGGAATGTCCCCACGTCCTATGTTGTCAGCTGTGGGATTCCTGGGAGCTAGGGGCATCTTTAGGAGGTGGGGGCCCAGAGTAAGGAAGTTAAGTCACCTAGAACACAGTTCCAAAAAGGATACAGAACCAAGGTCCTTCCTTGTCTCTCACTCACAGCCCCCCTGCCTTGAAGTGATCAGGCTGTGGCTACCACACAACCCCAAGATTACATGGCGAACCACCACCGTCGGGCCCAGCGCTACAGGGCCAGGTGACTAAAGCTGAACCCGTGAGCCAAAATAAACATCCTGTCCCTTTGCATTCACTACATCAGGTGTCTCATCTCAGCGAGGTCTGCCTAGTTTGTTGCATTGACGGTTTGTTTGGTTTTCAGTTTCTCCAAGAGTCCACAAACAGGGAAAGGTCCGTGAAAAGCTCACGAGATTTTATTCTCGGGGAGCTTTCCCGCATCTCATTACAGCCGGTGAACACTTACTTTCAATTGCCTTGATTTTGTTTTCCCACGGGACACAAGCGGCTTTGAAGTTTTCAAAGTCACGGAGGAATTTCGCCCATTTCTGAAAACAAAGCCAAATACTAGTAAGGTAGTCAGTCTCCTGTGTTTCTAGATGTTTCTTTCCCCATTCCCCAGATCACAAGAGTGGCTTCAAGGGAGCTCTAGCGCCAACTAGTGTTATTTAGAAAAAACAACAGGATCCATGTTCTTTATTTCTAGCCATTCCTACATAACTTAACAAAAACATATTATCGGACATGCTTACAATCCCTGGGAGACTGGCACACTAGGATAGCAAGTCAAGGACAGCCTGAGCAATAGTCACACACGGGTCAAAAGCAAACAGAGTATACCAACCAATCAGAAAGATCTGCTCATTCTTTCAGACAACAGCAGAATAGGAATCGCATTATTAGGGTGATTGATATAAATTCTGTGTTTAATATTCAGTGCATGAGGAACCAATGGAATATTTTTCTAGAAAGATCTCTAGTCTCCTTCAGCAGACTGTGTGAACACAGGCCAATTTGATTCACAATTATCACATACATGAGACTCTTCATTTTGATAAAAAAGAATAGTCAACAAAATATAAAGGGCATCACAGAATATAACAAATTCATTTTCCAAAAGGTTTGCCTTCTACTTTGTAGTGTTGGGTGAGCTATGGTCAACAGGACTAAGGAGAAAATGGCAATGAGGCAGATAACCTTCCATATGTGTTCATTATGGCTGGACTTTGTGAGAGATAAGTAGACACAACCGTCCAACCCTGAAGTTCAAATGATTTTTCAAAAGTAGGAAGGGCCCAAATGCCAATCAGCAGTGGAATACGTAAATATGTAAATTGTGGCATCTTCATACAATGCATAATGTATTACTTTTAAACATGAACTGTAAACCCCCAGCAACAGAATTGTATCTCGTGACCCCAATTGTGCAACAAAGAAGGCACAAACAAAGCTGTCACACACAGTATGACTGAATGCATATAAAAGATAAAGAGCAAGTAAAGTTAGCTATTCGTGTGCCTTTAAATGAAAACGAAGATCTTCACACTGCCCTTGCAAAGCTCTCTTTCTCCACTGGATACACTTAGCTACAGTTTTACAGCATAAAATCTATGGACCTACTTCACTGTAAGAAATGGAACTTGATAGAAAGATTTGGTATTGTGTGTGGCCCACAGCAAGTGCATTTAAAAGTAAGCCTCTTGCCTATATTTCTCCCAAATCTGTATTTTTATGAAACTATCATTTTTGTTATCTTCTCTTTGGTGTCTAGTTGAGGTTCCTGATAGCAAACGAAAAGGGGTTGAGGAAGGGTTTTTATAGCAGTTTAACTTAGAAACATTTAGGGAAAGAAGCCTTGAAAAGAGACCCTGTAACCTCTAGAAAATGAAAATAAAATGGGTGTCCAGTCTTTTACATCTGGAAGTGGTAAAATCAAGTTAGTCCCTTGGCATAAATCAGCATTTGCAACTATTTAATTTTTTTAGTATATCTTAAAGGATAATCTCAAATCCCACCAAAAATTTTAATACAACACCATATACCATATGAGTCTTTGTGTATGTATGCATGTATAGAGTTAAGATTGGTTTCGGCCCCACAGAACAGAAACAATGCTCTCTCTCTCCTCTCCTCTCTCCTCTCCTCTCCTCTCCTCTCCTCTCCTCTTCTCTTCTCTCTCTCTCTCTCTCTCTCTCTCTCTCTCTCTCTCTCTCTCTCTCCTGCAGGGCGACTGTGACACTGGTCAGACTGAATCATGAAAATCCTTACCTTGGCCATCATCATCTTAAATGCAAACCACTTCTTCCCTTTTCCTTTCCCAAGAGCCCCTTCATTTTCACTCACAAATTTCTTTGCTTCCCTGGGAAAAGAAAGGAAGAAGTGGGCAAACATGTTGACATACAAGTAAGAGACATTTAATTTGGTTAGGTGGTCTACCTTCTTTCTTCTACACTCTCCCTGTCCTCAGCGACTAAACCAAAGTTGGATTTTATAACTTAGAGATTTTTAATTTTTTTTAACACAAGTGTTGGGTCCATGCAACCAGAGTGAGAAGGACAATTCAAGCAGGTTGTGATTCTGTAGCTGTAATGTGATGGTCAGTTGGGTGGCCCCTAAAACCGTGGTTTTGCAGATAAGACCCATAAGACCCTTCACACGTGACTATGAACTTACTTACCATATAGAGTAAGTCTTTTAAGATGAAATTTAGAAAAGGAGTTTTGTATAGGATGTTCCTTAGTTTCCATGCTAAGCATAGAATCTCATAATACACGGAGATCAAAACTACCAAACACCAGCTACCTAATTTGAGATAGGAATAGACCTTCCTTATAAACATGTGGGCAAGCCCACCTACAGTCTGGCACACAAACACAAGCACCATGGCGAAGTCTCTTTGGTCAACAAACAACACCCAACACCTGCTGAATCTGAAGAGCAGGCCACCCCATCACCCTATGGTTTTGATCTTGACAATGAAAGGTACTCGATATAATGATATGAAGCTGGCTGCAAAATTGTATTTAATGATTTCATTCTCCATGCTCACAAATGTTAAAGACATTTAGTCCCATGACTTAGATTGTGACCTTCATAATTATTCTTCTCTGATATTTAACTGGTGATGTCCTAGAAATAGAGAAAAATTTGGGGCTAGCTTTATCAAACACTCTGGCATGCCTTCTGGGTTGGGAAGGTTGTTTGAAAAATAATTTCTAAAGCACTTAGACTTCTTATAATATTTAATAAAACAGTGTAAAATACTATAAACTGAGCTTTCATGACTTATTTTCAGGCCCATGCAACAAAGAAAGCATCATGTTTAAACACCATTTGTTATATAAATTTTCAGACTAGAATGAGGGCAGTAGCTGGCATACACTGTGTTAAATGCTGAACCAAAGGCTGTAAAACACAGATGAGCCTTCTTCAGTCCTAAGCAGCCTCTATGAGTTGACTCTGCAGCCTTGTACATGCTTATGATGGTGTCTGTATTCACGTTCATGAGTTCTACTTTCAGATATAATTACCCCTCTTCAGGATTGCCACTAACTGGTCAGGGTCTGGCACAATGTGGTTGTTCCCACAGGGCTTTTAACAGGTCAGGATTTCTCAATCAACAATATTTCAACAATCCCTTCACTCCTTCCCACGGAGGTGACTGGAACAAGAGGCAATGCAGATGCTGCAAGTATTGAAGCCATCTACTACAATGTGTATTTCCAAACACTGAAATTTGTTCTAACATGACTGATATTCCATGGACTGACTTAAACAAAACACAAATTTTAGCCTTGCTGGCTTATAATTTTATTCATGAAAAACACTGGATGAGTATAGGAAATGATATTTATCAATGCCAAGAAGCATGGGAAGTGCCCAGAATGTACACAGCACACCTCGCTGCCTCACTTGACACTACCAGAAAAGTCATACCCACTCAGGGTCAAGGTGACCCTTCCCTCCCACTTCACAAGCAGCAACCCTTTTAAAAACCACTTCTACAAGTAAGGTCCAAGTCCTTCCCAAAGCATCTTGCTATATGCAATGTAGCATTCATGCATTTCTTAACCATGAACCTGTTTGGAATACTAATGCCACTTTTCTCAAATTTCTTTTCTTTTTCTTTTAATGTGCCACCAGAAATGTTTATGAATAATTGTGTTCTATCTGTGAGTTCCCTGTAAAACTCGTGGTATTTATTATTCAAGTTCATCTACTGCAGTGAGTTTTTTGAGGAACTGGTTGATATCTTGTGTTACTGTAGAACTATTATTCAATTATTTGACATCAAAAATTTCTAAATCTAAAAAGCAAATATATGTAGGAGTTATCATACCATTGTTTATTATAATAATGCATAAGGAGAACAAAAAGTTCTGGGTAGTAAAATCATAATTTGTTATTCAAATGTAAGAAAACATCCACTTTATAAGCATACTTTACTGCCAGTTATATCTTTATAGATATAACTGTCCTGTGCTGCGTAAGCTTGTTGAAAGGAAACATTGGAAGCAAAGACACCCTTCCTTGTCTCCTCTAAAACCCTGTGTCCTAGTCCTAGGGCTGGCTTTCCCCCAGCTCTGTAATGGGGAAAACAAAAAACAAGAACAAAACAAGCAAACAAACAACAAAAAGCAAGAGTGGAAGGCAGTAATAACACTACATCCTCAGGAACAATGAACAGGTTACCTTTCTAACAGAGATGTTGTTGATCTCTACTACAAAAATGTCTTCTGTGGGTAAGAGAAGCCAGGAGTCCCCCCATGGAGCCACAGTCCAATCTGGAACTGTACCTGATCTTTTCAGCTTCCCTGGTTGACTTCTGCTGGATGTCTGCAAGGCCTTGAGTTGACAAAGTTACCTTGGTGTGCAGTCATCAGGCTACTCTAGTTTTCTGTACCGGGTATTCCTTATCTGTCTGCTACTTCCCTCCGCCACTATTTGTTCATTTACATTGCTTGCTAGATGCTTAAACTCATTCAGAACCAAAAGTTCAGCAATCATTGATCATTCTCTGAACACCTATCCAGCACTGCAGATACTTTGTATTTATTATGAACCACATTTTGTTTACACTGTATTTAGAACATTTTCTACATGAATGGACCATTAGAAAGAATGTATTTTTTATCTAAGCCCCAGAAGTATAAGAAATACCTATTCTATAATCTCTTTGAGCCAAGGTTTTTAATTGTGTGAGTAGATAGTTATGCTAATTTTATGAATTGATGAGCATGAACTCAGTAAAAGTACAACCGAATTATAACCATTACAAAATTAATTCCAAATTCACTTAATAATATGAACCCATATTTGTGTGTCTTTAATAAAGATTTTCTTAGTTATTAAAGATACATTTTCTTTGCACATGAGAAAGATGTTTTATTGCTTCCTTCATTAGCTACTGATAGTTTTCTTGACCCCAAGTATATTCTTAAGTTTGTCTTTCAGTAACCATCTGTGGTACTTTGAATGGGAAATGTCCCCCGAAGCTCATGCATTTAAGTACTTGGTCCCTAGCTGGTGGTGCTGTTTGGTGAGGTTATGGAACCTTTAGAAGGTATAGCCTTAGTGGAGGAAGACTGACATGGAGGCGGGCAGGGGATTTGAGGTTTTATAGACTGACCCAACTACTTCCTGTTCCCTTTGCTTTCTGTGTGTAGATGAAGATGTGATCACCCAGTCTCCTGTTCCTGCTGTCACACTTTTCCTGGCTGTTACCATGTCTTCCCAGGCATGATGTGCTCTGTCCCTCCAGAACCGTAAGTCAAAGTAAAGCCTTTCTTCTTTCAGTAGCTTTTACCAGGATATTTTATCACAGCAAATGAAGAGCATCATCCTACTCAACTCTTAATATGTGTATTGTGTCTGGTTTTCAGAGAAAGTCTAGACTGCTGGGCATCACATAATATAACACGAGGTTCCTCTTTTTCCTAATGCCCTGCTCCTTCTCTGTTCTCTAACACACACACACACACACACACACACACACACACACACACCACGAGAACAAAAAGATCCCAGAACACCTTCGCTACCTGCTAGCTCCCCATGGCCAAAATAGCTATTAGATATAATTTATCAGAAATCCTGGAGGTACTTTAAAAACAGAGCCAAATGCCCCAAAGTGTACTGAGAATAACTGTTTACAAGGAAGAGCTTCTTTGCCTTCCGCTTACATCTGATGCCGGCCTGATAACAGAAGCCTCATTGTTACTTTGCAGTCCAGAAGAATGTACATGATCAGAGAATACAGATCAGGAACACAGTGGAAGAACGTTTCTTAACATTGTGTTTATGAATGAACTTCTGCATGAACTGCAACTTTAGGGTAAAAAAAAAAAAAGTACCCACCAATCAGTTCCTCCCTGATAACAGATTCCTCAACCAAAAACAACATTTGCACTGTGCAGCTAGAAAAGTACAAAAAGAAAATGGAGACAGTGTCCCTCAGAGTACGGTGCCTGAGTAGAATGCAGAATGCAGAGAAAATAGTCATCAGAAAACCAAAAGTTAAGAAAACATCTTTATCCTTTTTCCTATAGTGAATTCACTTTCCTATCTGTGTGTAGTTTTCTAGATTAGTTAAAGAATCTTTACTATACGAATAAAATGAAATTGTACTTCACATGTAAGCCTTGAATATCTTCTGGCTGTAAACCACCCAAATGCCTGGCTGAAAGATGTGTGCCAACCCCCTAAACTGCTTTCAACAAATGCTTTCTACCAAGACTGTAATCTGGTCTCTGGGTCTCAGAGCCCTGGTACAGTGTGTACTGCACTCTGGACTGTAACCCCAGACTTGGAGATGAATTATTGAGTATGGTCTATTTAATGACAATAATACCTGGCCTCATCATTCATTTACCAACCCCTTGTGATGGTAATTAGAATAATAAGGTTTCATGGGCTTTCAAGAATGCTTTCACAGTTACCTGAAAGAGCACACTTTGGCCTAACTTACAAAACAGATAATTTACCTTCAGCATAGCATACAGCCCTGAGTACATAGAGGAGTCAGAACAAGCTATTCTGCCTTTGGCACATTCTCATCCCTGAAACAAGTTGCCGTTGGGTTAGGCTTAAGTTGACTTTTCTTTCCTCTTGCTTACAATTTGATAGCTTGGTGAAGCAACCAATTTCCTGCTCAGATAACTGAGAGACTTTCAAAACTGCTGCTTAGGCTAAGTATAACCAAAAATGTTTTTCATAAATATTTCCCAGGGAAGGAATCAGAAGAATGGAAGGTCTTTTGTTTATAAGTACTGACATTTCAAAACTAATTAGCCAAATTATAAAACTCAGACATTTATGAAATATTGATGAGTAATTAAAACAGAATTACAGAAGTAAGAAGTTGCTTTCATACACAAAGATGGAAAATAAAGACCATAAACTTCCTAGATAGCATATATATTACATATAAATACAATTATATATAATTTAAATTATCCTGATTCTGGAAGTAATGAGTCAATACATGTATTACTTTAAAGGGGATTCTATTGACAATAATAAGAATAGTTGAGGTGCTCAATAGATTCATCTACAAAATGGAAATGACAAAGAGGACACATTGGAGGGTTCTCATAGCTCCCAAGACAATACAAGATGCTTAGCTTAGTTCGTGACAACTAACATATGTGCTATAAAATAGTAACTGGTTTAACAGCCCTTTACTAACAGGGCTGACTTTCCCTCCAGTTTCCTAGTATATGATACAACACATTGCACACAAGTGAATTCAACACATCTAATTGACTACATTATCATTGGTGAGAGTGCTGGATGACAATCGAGCTGTGGTTTCTGGATACCTACACCTTGGCATCACTGTAGGTTCTTTAGCAGTTTCCAGGCCTATGTCTTCGCAACCTCAGATCACTTATGTTGTGTTCTCTAGGAGTGAGATGCGGGTCAGTGTCTCTCCAGTGTCCCAGACAATTCAGATGTGCAACTTAAAGGCAATATCTGGTATTGAATCAAATATCACTGGCTGAGACCACGTTTAAAAGAGTTTCATATAGTAGACTAATTTTCAGAGAGTTGTGCTGATAAGCTTCAGTATATTTCTAACTGTTTTGATGTGCCTTTGGGGAAGAAGTACTCTGTATATTATGAGTCTATGTGAAGAAATTCATTTTCACATCCCTAGCTCACTATCTCATAATGCTCAAGAGAAACCACTTAACTGACCATCTGATAGCACGAAGCAAAACTGGAAAGAACCACAAGAATTCATATGCTTTTGTATAACGTCTAGGCTTGTATAGCTGGCTTATTTTAGTATACTTTTAGATCAATCCCACTTCACATTCAAGATATATGTGTTTCAGACTTTCATGGCATGAAAGAGTTGGGATTGGAGACTAGAACATCAAGGGGCTGGAGGCTGCATTCAATAGCACAGAAGGATTCTGCCATGCAGACAGCTGGACTTCTGGGTCCAGCTCCCATGTTAGCTTTAACTACAGTTCCAAACATCCCATGACCTCTTCTGGCTTCAATGTCCACCTGCACACATGTGCCTGGTTTTGGTGTTTTGTTTGTTTTATTTCACTCTCAAAAAAAAAACCCATTTTTTGAAAGATTAGAATATAAAAGAATGGCAGAGAAACATGAGAAATCTATGTGGACATGATAAGAAATGGAGCATGCTTGGGGCGGGTTGCCCTTCAGGCAAAGCTCTGAGCCTGCACCACAAAACCTTATGTTATACAAGTAGGATAAGTGAGAGACCATCCTTTCCTTGAGGACTTTTTTACCTCAGCTCACTAGCCTACTCCTGTTCTCGGGGATCCTCCTTTTTAAGAAATTGTCTCTATTTCTACTTATAACCCTGTGTCCCTGGTGTAGTCTTTGTCTCGAGAGTCAGGAACCTGGAATTTGATGCTCTCTGAACTTGGGCCCATGATCTGTAACTAATCATGTTTTTTCTTTTTCTTCCTCTTCTCGCTTTTTGGATGTTGATCAAAAGCTTTAATATGCGTTCTCACTCTTTCTGTGAAGTCCCTCATCCTTTCCCCCCCTCCTCCTTGCTGCACTCTACTGCTGAACACACCTCTCTCCGACCCTAACCAAGGGGCATGACTCTCTTCCTCTCCTCTCTCTCTCTTTTAACAGCTGCTGCCCTTCACATCTCATCTGATATGTACTTTTTCTCTGAAACTCTAATAATACTGCCTTCAAGCATCCTTCTTCATTCATTTTTAAATCCTTGTATAAGGAGAAGAAGAGCCCAAAAGACAACAAGACAACAGCTATTCCCCAGTAGACCAATGATCTTTAAACTTTTTACTAGCAACTTTTGAGTGACCTTCCAACGTGCAGGACTATCCTCCTAGTCAGGCTGCCATCTTCAAGGGTTCTGTTTGATCTCTTTGCAAAGGCTTGGCACAGTTGGGCCTGTCGATCTTCCCACCTAGGAGTGTAGGCAGGTAGGACAGAGGTGGGGGGATCACCTTACTGGGGCATGCACCCACCACTCACAACCAGTTGCATCTAATTCTGCCCTAACTGAATGTAGCCTTGGGGCTTAAGGGAAGCGGTGAGAGGATATGGATTGGGGATAGGATGGGCAAGGGTTTCAACCACAGGGAAACCTTTATCCCTGGTGGGTAAGGCTTTCCAGGAATGGTTTATATGGGGAAGAAGTTCTCATGCCCCTATAAGGAACCCCTTACCCATGCTCTGTGAGGAAACTCAATAAACTCAGTAGTTCCTCGGCATGACCTGTAGTGAGATTGTGCCCCCTGCTTATCATTGGAACCTTAGGAAAAAGGAAGATATTGCTTATGTTAGCCCCCTGCCCCCACAAAAGAATTATAGAAAAACCTGCATTTAAAAAAAATTTTTAAGTAATTTTTTCCTGATACTAATAAAACACATGGAAATGTGTTACAAACAAAGCTTAGGATGGTCGGAATTTTAGGGATTGAAGTTACTGTAACAGAAATATTTCAGATTTAAGATAGATGTTTTTGTCCCCTAGTTATACTAGTTAGTTCTGTGTCAATTTGACACACTTTAGGATCATCTAAAGAGAAGAAATGTCAGCTGAGGAAATGCCTCCATCAGACTGGTGTGAAGACGGTCCTAGCCCACTGTGGTCATGCCAACCTTGAACTGGTAGTGCTGGGTTATATAAAAAAGCAGGCTGAGCAAGCCAAAGAGAGCAAGCCAGTAAGCAGCACCCCTCCATGGTTTCTGTTTCAGTTCCTGCCTCCAGATGCCTTGAACTCCTGCCCTGACTTCCTTCAGTGATAGACCTGAGAGCTGTAAGATGAAATAAACCCTTTCTTGCCCTGGTTGTTTTGAACATGGTGTTTATCACAATAAGAGGAAGCAAACTAAGATGCCGAATCTCTAAAACAGTGCTGATTTTCAGTGCTGGCTCAAATGTCAAAAGAAAATGCAAGTTTTATTTGCACCATGAAGGTCAGCCAAGCATCTCCGGGCAGTAGGAGATGAAATGAAGCAATAATGACAGAGGTGGGGTTTGTGTTTAACACTTTAAATATTAGAAGATAATCTTTCTGCTTGTAATTAAATTTTCCTAACCCTATTCTGTACCTAATTAAGATTCAATTTATATCTTCTAAAGAATTCTTTGTATTACCATAGCAGGGAAGAGAACAACACACATTCTTCCCCTGGAGCTAAATGCCTACCCTGGGTTTCAAATATTGACTGGCATTCCTCTGTAGAAAAACACCAAATAACTATCAAAACTCTTGTCAGCAGGAGGAACTGAAAGACAACAGAATACAGTGCCCTAAAATATGTCACTTATGTGTATGCTGTAATTTACAAACTATTGTAAAATGTGCAAAAAATAGAATTGGACAATTTTGAGCTGAAGCAAATGAGAAGCAAGAAATATAAGTTTTTTGTGCCCTTACTTGGCTAAAATCAGGGAAGACAAGGTTTCCCCCACCTCCCCATTCCCTACTGTTTATCAGCTCAGAAGGCTCAACTGTGAATTTTACTATCTGGACCATATCTTCCATTGGGTCATCATGGTAGCTCATTTCCAGTTTGCTACTCTGTAGTCAAAGTCCTTTTTCCTAGCCCCGAATTCTCTAGACATGTGTACTATGATTAAGATTCTAAGTACGCACTGGACCCACTCCTTGAGTTACTCCTCACTCACTGGTCATCTGTGCAAGCTCAATGCCCACAGCAGTAAACTTTGTGTTCCTCTTGCTAATGTGCTTTTGGTTAGTTTCACTTACAGAGTCCAAGTCAACCAACCTAACCATAGAAGGAATAGGAAAAGTTTGGGTTATTTTCTTCTCTCTCTAAAGTGCAATACAAACCAGACTATTGACATATAGTATGAAAAACTCTACAGTGCTGATTTTATAAACATCTCACTATATACTTATGCTGAGTGGTATAAGAAGGTTTTACATCTATTTGCCCCGCTTCTGTCGAGGGCTTTTTTTAAAGAGTCCCTTGAGGATCAGGAAAGCAATATTCTATCCTAAAGGTTTGGGAGTATAGGGCTGTGGAGTACTGGGTCAACCCCTGAACCATCTGGACATTCTTCAGCCATCTATTATGGATTTGATGTTTGAACAGGAATGAGGTTTGGTGAGACTGTGACCCTAATGCTACAAATGAGTCTTAAAATCTGAAATTCTCAAGATGAAGGCAGTAAACTTAAGACATTACTGTAACTGCGCTCACCAGCCAAGACTTTGCCAAAGGGGAGTGTTTGCATGCTGCTTCACGGGGAGAAAATTATTCCCAGCAGCGGGCATACCACACTGGGACAGATACTGTTCACCCCGCTGGGCAAGAATGAGACCACTACCACAATTTTTGAGCTAAATTTGAAGCAAACTTTATTAAATATTGTTGGGACAACCAAGCTTGTTCACAAAAGCAAACGTGGCTTATTATCTTACATGAACAACATCCCCCAGTATTCCAGGAGTTATGTGTCCTTGGGCAAGTGATGCTTACAGGTTTGGGTGATTGTTTTATAGATTTCTTAGGCACAGTAATTTACATTTAAACTATAACTATACTTGCATATGTATAACTACAAAGCAGATGCCCTCAAATTCTAGTCAAGACCTTTATTCGTGTGTGTGCGTGCGTGTGTGTGTGTATGTGTGAAGCATTCAGTGCAGTAACAAGACATTAACATAGGTGCTGGGAACTGAACTCAGACCTTCTAGCAGAGCAGCAAATGATCTTAACAGCACAGTCATCTTTCCAGCCCCTTACTTTATTTCTATCATTGTTTCATTTTCTCTTCTATTTAGCCACCATTTCTTCACTGTGTTAAGTGTTTGAAAAATCTTTTTAAAACCTGGAGAATTCTTTCTGTGATTTAAACTATACTAGAAAGAATGAGATATAGGCCTGTAAAATGTTTACAACAATAATTCAGGGGCAAGGACAATGGAGGTTTTTAAAATTGTGGGGCATACAATGTCTAATTGTAGATAATAACTGAATTGGAAACTATGAGGCTGATAGAATTCGAGTAGGAAGAAAAAAGCATTCTAGGCACGAGTTTGCAGGATTTCTCTAACAAAGGTCGTATTTCCACCATGAGTGACACACATCTATAATCTTAGATTAGTATTCTCTTATCAATACCCAACTCTCTACAAGATCATGTATATGGCTTGAAAAAGAATTTACTTATTCTGATTCAGGCATGTGCTTTCTAATTAAGCATTTTTTTCATAAATTCTGAATACTGTGAAACAGAAGCATTCTCGGGATGCTGTCTGTGACAAAGAAGCATTCTGCATGGAAAGATTGGCAGAATAAATACTTCACCACAATACCGATGTGGTCCTATGATTATTTTTTTAAAACATTTGTAAGAGTTAAGGTTTTCTTTTTCCAAATTGTTCACTGATGTCTGGGACTACTGGTTCTAAAATGTTCCAACAGAACTTTCCATTATCTGTTAGAACTGTGTGTTCTGTATTTTGGTTTAGGAGTAGGCAAGCAATTTAAAATGATATTTTCAAAATCATTGTAGTCCAGTCCATCTTGCAAGTAATCAGGACTGCCTGGTGAATCTGATTGATCTCAACGTGATAAATTCAGAAGAGAGAGCCATCCTCTTTAGGAAAACCAAAGCTTAGATAAGGTCATCTAAAGAGTACACGAATCCTACATGAGCTGGTCTTTCTGATGAACTGACTTGCATTACTGCTTCACTGTGTTCTTTCATGGCTTCCCCCCTAGACTATCCTGACCCCTATGACCAACTCCTTGCCATAAAATACAATAACATTGTTTGCAAAAGTATAAAAATTAATCAATAGGAGTCATAAATCTTCATGTGACTATCACAGTGACTATATGAATGATTTATATATGTAATATATCGAAGTATATATATGTAAACCTATGTATTGTATATATGTATTGTGACACTATCAATACAACTATTTGAAAACTGATTCATTTTATTTAACATTTTCTAATTTGTGTAACTAAAGGATGGACATCTTAAACATTTTGTACTGGGAATATACAATTATTGCCATTTCTTAATCTCATCTCAACTTGTTATGATATTATAATAATGTTCTCCAAACATGTATTTTAGCATGTATATCTTAATAAAGCATAACAATTGGATCATCCAGTAACAACAAACATTCTTAAAGACCCCCAAAATAGTACGTCACTTGCCATTGCTTCGTCTTACCCTAAAAATATTATAAGCTAGAATATATCCATAATATATGTCTTACATGAAGTCAGTATAAGGTTTTCCAAAAACAGCAAAATCTCATTTTTCTAATTATTTGCATTTGTGTTTATCAGGACCACATATGCTTTCTTTCTACTGCTAAATGCATTAGATCAAATATATTCAAAGTCGTTCCTAGATAATCTTAAGTGCTAACTAATGCGTCTTGTTTTATCACCTTTCAAATTAACATTATATTTATAGTCTTACAAAAAGTTGCAAAAACTAGCTGTTACTTACAGCTAAACTGCTGAGGAAGGTAAGTCCAGCTATCGGAGTTTCATCAGAACTTGTAAAGTAGGAAGCTCTGGAATGCTGAGAAAACTGATTCATTGGGTTTTATCATGCATGATGCACTGATAGATACAGCTGCAGGAAATAGGCAATGCTGAGTTGCAATTATGGTGATAACTGCAGGTATAGCTGGGTGGTAGAACATATGTTTAGCATCCAGAGTCCCTGGATACCATCCACAGGGCAGTAACCATGCCTTTATTTATCTGGAAGAAAACTTTAGGACTTTCTTATCTATATCACTTATTATTTATTACCACAAAATGCTGCTATATAAAAGTCCTGCTTTGAAGTTCGTAGTTTTGTTTTGTTTTTTTGAAGTTCATAGTTTTTTAGCTATGGATAAAATGATAAGCTTTTTCACTTTTGCATAAGTAAATGTGACAATTATTGAGTAAAGCTTATTATCAACAATTCTGGAAAATATCTTTGAATATTAGTAAAGATTAGTGTCATTTTTTCCTTGACTCCTATCTTTCCATTGTCCATTGGGAAGAATTTTGGCTGGTTTAACTGGCCCACATGAATGAGATTTCAAAGCAGGCACACAAAAATAATCACCTACACCATTTTCCCAAAGAAACAGGAGTAGCAGCCCTGGTGCCACCTGAGAATCCTTCTCATCCAAAGCAAGGGTAAGTACACCTGTAAGACTCTGTGGGGCAAAGGGCGCAGGGAAGATATGGAAGGCGAATCCTGAAGCAGAAAAGAGTTCTTGAGGACAGACAAAAATCTATTGATCATGCATTTCAAAGCTCATCTCAGCAAAGGAAATTTTATAAAAAGTCCCAAGGAGAAAGAGAATTAGATTTTTGTTGTTGTTATTACTCCTTTTAATAAACTCCAAGTGAGATATTTGATAAGAAGTTGCTAGACACTCACAATTGCACCAATAGTACAAAAAGAAAATTGTTAGGTATTTGCATGTGGATTATCTATCAGTAGGCTAAATCTTAAAACCGGAAGTTACAAGCACATTTTTCTTGTTTAACTGTAGTTTGTGAGGTTCATGCTTGTTACTGATTGGAAAGACACATTCTGATGCAATAGTAATGAGACTGGCATTTGACACAATTAAACTCTAATATAAATAATAAGAGATTTCTGATATTAATCTGGATCTAATTTCTCTCTCAATAACAAGTTTTTTTTGATTTTATAAAGAATGAAAAAAGAGAAAGTTAAGCTAACTGGAGAAAGACAAATTATCCACAATAAGCAATATGAGAGAAAAATTTTGGGATACAAAATGAAGGCATTTATATGGGTATTGAATGAACCTAAAGAGGCTGTCATCACCAAAGAAAACACAGGAAACAAAGGCCTGTTTATCATTATAGGTGTTAGCTAAAAACAGAAACGAGCGTGATGAAATATGTGTTCTTCGGTGTGTGTGCTTAAAAGTCCTCATTTGTGCAACCTTTTATTTCTTTACAATGTCAGGTAAAGAAAAATGTGTACTTCAATATCTCCTGACAGCTGCTCACAGTGATCTTAAGCCCCAAGGAAGGAGGTGGGGCTGAGAGCCCAGCAGGGAAAATCAAGCTAGTCTGATCTCCCTTTTCTAGAAAGACGTTAACTTCCTCATTCCTAAACTAAAGCAAACATAAATTAGCAAAACGCAAGCAAAGTTGGTAGGTTTATGGCCTATATTGGCCAGTTCCTGTTCATGTTAGGACAACATGCTAAGGGTACTTTATTTGGCTTCTTATTCTCAACTAATAAATCACAGTTACAGCCAGACACAATGGACATGTTCTGAAAACACTGGGTCAGGGTTCTGCAAAACTTAGAAATTATTTAATATGACATCGAATTTTTTTTTGTTATCTGAAGTACATCACTTTAGTTGGTGTTTTATCATGAGCCAACTCCACGAAAAAGGAAACCTGAAGAATTTATACACTCTCGTTTGTGGATTTATGAAAAGTTAGAACTTGTGGATTTATGAAAAACTGTTCCTTTCCTAAACTAAGCATTTCAAAGCACCCAGATAGGATCCATTTTGTAATGGTTCTTATTTTAATCTCCATGGAGGCATTCATTCTCCAATGAGTGTTTCATATGCAAGCACGGTACACAGCAAGCACAGCTGAGACCTCTCCTGGGTGTAGCTGGCTTGAAACCACATGATGCCCTCCTTCTTATCTCAGGCCGTCCTTACCCTGAACTGATTTAACCAACCCGCTTGATCTCTGAGGACCACAATTAGAGAACTATGGACCATAATCCACACTCTTGGATTTGTAAATTGCTGGAGTTACAGGTAGCTTTAGATCAAAGTCCAGGCCCTTGGTTTTTGGGTTTGTTTTGTTTTGTTTTGTTTTGTTTTGTTTTTTAAGGCTACAATCCTAGCAGCAGCATAAGGTGGTTTCTCAGTTAGCTTTAGTTATAATGCTGTATTATAGCCAAAGGTTTTGGTTTCTGGTGAGTAAGAAGCACAGCAGTTATCCTCCACCTAGGTGTGTTATTTCACCCCTGGTGGGTGTGACTGCCTTTTACAAGCAGGAAGATCTAGTCACTCAACCTCTGTGCAAAATGTGTGAGTGACTAAAATATGGAGTGTACTTACTATTCACAGTGATAGAAATTTTATAGGTAAGTAATATAAATTATCCTTGACTTTTAGGTAAATGAAAAAAATGGTGCACGCTTTCCCCTTCTCCCTACACAGGTAATCTATGCAGAGTGATGTACTTAGTGATAGTTTCTGCGTCTCAGAGCTAGTGTCCCTGGTTCTTGCTCTCGTATCAGCGGTTTCTAGAGTAAGAAATAAAGACTTCTATCTTGGGCCATCTATGTAGAGTCCTGTGTATTTGAATAGAGACTATATATTCTAAACTGAATTCAAACAAAGAGCATATGAGAAGCACAGTTATGCTTGAGTGGGGTGATGAAGTGAAGGATTTCCTTTCATCTCTATAGAAACAAATTCACTGCTGTGAACATGCCAAGCACCCACTCCTGAGTCTTGCTAGAGCGCTCATATAGAGACACAACCATTTCCAAAGCTGCCTTCCTACATGGCAACTACTTAACCATCCCCCCCCCCCAATCCATTTTTAAAGTGCTGGCATTTGAACCAAGAACCTAACATACACAAGACATGTGCCCTACTACTGGGTTATGCTCCTAACTCCATTACTATCTTTTGACCAGGAGCCATGAAGTTGTTTATTTTCCTAGTGTGAAATGTTCTTTAAATGTTCAACTCCAAAAATGCTCACACAAGGAACATTCTATCAACTAAGCAAGTTGTACTAATGTATGTAAGAAACACATGAAAAAAAAAGAGGCTATGAATTTGAAAAGAGGACATAAAGGGAAGGGGAATGATGTAATTATATTACAATCTCAAAAAAATAAAATATAAATAGTAAAGATTTGGAAATGATTACTGAATGACTCCCAACACCCTCAGAACCATAAGCAGCTATTCTTTAGACTTTTCTCTTGACAAGCCCTAAACCGTTAACCCTGTCTACAATCAATTTTAGAAATTTTATACATTTTGAAGTTCAGATCCAAAAAGGAAGTCTTAGAATCCCACACAGACTTAAACCTGGGACAAAACATGTGTTTGAATAATGGTGAGCCTATGGCTCTTGGTTCCACAGACCTAACAGGAAAAACAGTCTTGAGACTGCTTCTGGAAAAAACATAATCCTGAAAACACTCTTTCAAAGTAGATTGTTCTGTGTCTTAATTAGCATTACCACTGATGCAATGAAATGCCATGACCAAAAACAACCTGAGGGAGGAGTTTATTTGGTTTACACCTCCATAGCACTGTTCATCATTGAAGGAAGTCAGGACAGGAACTCAAACAGGGCAGGAACCTGGAGGCAGGAGCTGATGCAGAGACCATGGAGGAAGGGTGCTGATTACCGGCTTGCTCATCATGGCTTGATCAGCTTCCTTTCTTTAGAACCCAGGAATCCCACATCAATCACTAATTAAGAAAATGCCCTACAGGTTTCCCTGAAGTTCAATCTCATGGAGACATTTTCTCAACTGAGGGTTTCCTCCTCTCAGATGACTCCAGCTTGTGTCAAGCTGACAGAAAATTAGCCAGCACAGTCTGGGAGAGATAAAAAGGAAAGGGAAAGCTGTCTGACTCCTTTGCCATAGCAATGCTGGGGCAGAAGAACCTTCCTGCGCATATTCTATAAGGCAGTGAGCACGGGGCTCTGGCAGCGTGATTGGAATCTATGCGGGAGATGCTCACACCGTGTCAAGGCCTGCAGAGGAAGACAAATGTGACACTAATATTAGCCTCTTCTTCCCACGGGAAAATTAGGACAGCCCCAATCCCAGGCACCAGTGGTGCTTAGAGCCACAGAGCCAGAAAGCTGGAGTCAAGGCTTTCTGCCTTGGAGGAGCATCGCAAGACAGTGGGTGTTGCCCACAGGTGAGCAGCCACAGTTGCTTCCCTTCTGGGCTGCTGGCTGACTTTGATGTTGTCACCTTAAATTGTTGTTTTGGTAATGTGCCCAGCAGATTCCCTAGCTGGCCTGGTAAGAGAAAGCGAATCTGAATTCCTAGAAGGTACACCCAAGCAGAAAGGAAAAAAAAAAAAGTGGTGAAGAATCTTTGGGAACCTGGAGCGATGCTCACAGAGGGCAGCTCTTGCTTAACGCCAATGTTATTTTCAAGCACAGCTGTGGGGTCCCATTTTTCTGTCTATAAGAAGCTGGACATATGCATTTTAATGCAAAATCTCCTGCATTTGAAAGGCAGCCACGAAAGAAAAGTTCTATTATACAGAAAAAAAAATGGCTAACATGGCTAATTTTGTTATACAATTTGCTGTGATAAAAATAATAATTTTTAAAAAGGGAAGAAAATAAAACCACAAGGGCCAAACAGAAAATACCTATATCCTAGATTCAACTCGTGCATGTCATGACTCTGAGGCTGATTTTGTCTGTCTTTTCCTTCTGATCTCTACTTCTCCATGTTTTCAAGAAGGCATTAGTGCCTAGAGTCCAGCCCAAGGTCCCATACTTTGAAATCTACAAGACAGTATTACAGGAATGTTCCTGAAGACCCTAGAATACTCTGACTCAGATTTAACCAAACTGTCAAGAGATCCTCTATTTCCTGTTGTTAGAACTTTAAAACCTGGTAATTGATCCACACACTACCTATGTGTCGCCATCCTCCACAGCTCCCGGCTCACCCTTTAACTAGGCTTCCTCTTACCTAGTAGCCCTTTCTAGTAAGTCCCAACTTTCCCTTGTTTTATCGTACCGCACGCAGGTCATAGGGCATGAAGTCTGTTCTCAGGAGTGCTTCCCAGATTTGTGCTGTGTGCTGACAACCTCCCACATGTTTTCTATGCCATATCATGCTATTAATATCATTTTATAAGAAACAGAGTCAGAAAATCTCTACATCTCCTTCAAGTTGGAACAGCCAATAAATTGAAGACAAGAAATTCAAACTCAAGTTTGAATCCTGTATCTACTCTACCATCCTACATGGGAGCTGCAGGTAAAGGTGTGTGTATGTATGTGTTGTTTGGGGGGGGCTGTGTGGTTGTGGTGTGGGGGAGATTAGGGTAAAATGGTCTTTCTATAGCTTCAGGCTGCTCCTTGGCATTCTTCCTCAATTTTATTCTCTGAAAGTCCATGACATTATTTTACAATGCTTAAACTTCTGTATTTAGTTGTGTGTGTGTGTGTGTGTGTGTGTGTGTGTGTGTGTGTGTATCCCAGGTTTAGGAATTTCATTTCCTGCCTATATCTCAAAATACATTTCAGGAGCCAGAAGGAACTTGTAGGTTGCCAATAAGGACACCTCTAAACCTATGAAAACAGCATTGACATTTCATTAAATTAAAAGTATTTTGATATGCAAACAGGTGCACGGGCCATATGCAGAGATATACACAGATACTATACACACACACACACACACACACACCACATACCACATACACAGAATGGAATGGTGCTTGCCACCAGAGACAATATTGTTGGAGCTTAGACAACCTTAATACGTAAGGTAAAGCCAAACAAACTCTGTGAAGGACAGCCAGATCCAAAAACAAAATGAAGTAACTAAGCTCTCAGGAAGTTAAAATCTAAAATAATTTCCTCAAATAATACGCTGACTCTAGCAGAGTAAGGTGTAGAAGAGAACAGTCCTGAGATTTCCTCCAGTTCCTTTAATCATTGCCATCACCAATTAGGTGACCCTCTCACGTGACAGCATTACTGGAGAGATGGGCTGGAGAGAAGATAGTTTGGGAAACTCACCACCATATGTAAAACTGTCTCCTGTGAAAACAACATCTGTGGCAGAATAGAAAGATGCAGACATAGGTATCAACACAGCCATGTTCTTTTGCACAGGCTGCCACTCCAAAGGTTATAGCAAGGAAAACAACATTATCTCCTTACCCCGACCCCGGCCCCAGAAAGAGATGCTTATTTGATTTTGCACACGAGACATTTAGAAAGCTATGTGCTGCCTGTGTTTACACCCACCTCAGCAGTCTACATGAGAGTGCAAACAGGTAACTCACGTGTGACCAAGGACTAGCTGGTAGCATAAGCCTCAACTGAATCCTATTCACCATTCTAGTGTTGTGGCAGCCTCCCTGTGCTTTCATGAGAGCCATGATGGAAAAGTTCACTAGGATCTGGAAGCTATAGAGAAACAAAAGCAAAGGACCACACAGGCCTATAAACTTCACTGTTTGCACAGGAATAGTAACTAAGCAAGCCCAATTTCAGGAGCAGATAATTCAAGGTGGCCACAGAAGTTACACGAGCCTACATGCTAATGTTCAAAATTGTTTTCAGTTTATAGTTATTAATCCCAAAGCTCTGGGGCACATGCACACATGTGAGTATAGCATTATCTATAATACATGGGTAATCAGATTTCTGAGAGCTATGCTTCTGCATGTGAAAGTAGCAACCTACTTGAGAACTTCAATTTTCTTCTCCATTTTCCAAGGTTTGCATTTGACAGTAGCAATCATCTGTCTATTCTCATCCAGCTGTGCCTTCAGTCGCTCTAATTCCTCTTCGTCAATCTCTTCTTCTTCTTCCCTTTAAAAGAAAATGAAAGGTTAAACTTTGGTTCATTTCCAAACCTAAAAAGGCTCCTGTCAGATACCCAAGTCCCCCTTTCAAACTCATCTGCCCAAAGTCAATGAGGAGTCCCCTAAGCTCGAGAATTCACATCTCAACACTGCACTGAAGTCCATCCGGCTTGGGGATTATTATAACTTTCAACAATGCTATTTGCATTCTAATGCTCAAAATGGAACTGCTCTTTTATGTCCTCAGCCTCCAGCTGTCAGAACAAGGGAGCTGTGGAAAGGATGCTACAGATTCATCAAGATACACACTTCTCTTCTCTGTTCCCCTTGGCAGCTATCCTCTCCAAGTCTATATTTCATTTAAGAACCTTATTTTTCAATAAGGATAATGAATTAAAGGTGAAGACATCTTTGAAGTGTCCTTAGAAATTTTAAATTAACCCTGTCTCAAGAGAAAAGGGGAAAAATTGAAACACGGGGGAAAAAATGAAACTCTGCTTCTCAGAGGAAGCCTAATCTGTTAATTACACCCAAAACTTCATTTGATAAAATTCAACTTGAAATGCTTTTGGTCGAGGCAAATGCTTTGAAGACGCCTTCAAAGGAATTTTGCTTCTCACTAAGCAGATACCGTGTTCTCTTTTCTGTGATCCTACTGTTGCAAAACTGGAAGCAAAAGAAAACAAAATCTAACCATGAGTCACATGGTTTTAGTGGAGCAACATAATACTATATTATAGAAATCAAACTGTTGGCAATAGATTGTTTTAATTATTAGGCTAGTGTATCAATTTTAAATACACCCTTTCATACTTAATATTATAGTACTGAGACTGGAACTCTATAAGTCATATTTTCGCTTTATAAGCAGACTCAACTTTATATTCAGACTGTAGAAATCACTAACTACCTTCTCATCTTTGACTTCTTGTCTACTTCCTTTTGCCTCCTAGACTGACACTTCCTCCTTGGCAACACTTTACTCCAGAAGCTGAATGGCCCTTCCATAGCTGGAGGTGAGTCTATTTTGTCATTTCTCCAATACTAGAAGAATTAGCTTCATCCTCTCCAGAGCCCAGTGGAACCAGTCCTTCTGTGCATCAGTCCTCCATGGAGCTTCAGGGTTCAGCTCCCTGGATCTCTCCTCTGCACATCATGTTTTCATTTTAATTCTTTCCAGGGTTCCAGCGTGTTGGAGAAGGGCCTGCTTGAAACTGTATGATTAAATCACTGCTTGGCCCATTAGCTCTAATTTCTATTGGCTAGCTCTTACATATTAATTTAATCCATTTCTATTAATCTGTATATCACCACGAGGCCGTGGCCTACCAGCAAAGTCTCAGCACGTCTATCTCCGGCAGTGGGACCATGGCATCTCCTGACTCTGCTTTCTTCCTCCCAGAATTCAGTTCTGTCTTCTCTGCCTACCTAGGTTCTGCCCTATTAGGCCAAGGAAGTTTCTTTATTCATTAACCAATACATACAACACACAGAGGGGACTCCCACATCACCTCCCTTTTCTGTTTAAATATAAAGGTTTTAACTTTAACAAAGTAAAGTTACATATAACAGGTATAAAGCAAGAATTACAGTTACAATATTTCTATTTACTTTATCTTTTATCATAACTAAGAAAAACTAAACTATCTATCTATTCTTCAACTCCATCAAGGACTCTAGAAGGATACACTATTACCTAAGTAAACAAGAAGTGCATTGTAAGTAACTTTCAAAACTTTAGAATTGACAGAGACATCTTGCTGCCTGGACAGTCACCAAAGTTCTTCTGTACCATTGGGACATCCATCTTCAGCCTACAGGCCCATATACTCAGCATACTTTTCCATGAAGCAGGAAATTTTAAAGACCATTCAATCACTTTCTTTTGTATCCTGCAGAATGTCTCGCAGACTCTTTCATGAAGCAGGAACGCCAAAGGATCGTCTCACCTTTAGACAAGTTCAGCAGTCATTTCTCTGTGAGTTTTGTATATCCGGTTTTTACAGCATGCCATGAAGGAGTCCAGGCAAGAGCAGTTTCTTGCCCAAATGGCTAATCAACTCCATAAGGGGCCTCTTTGATGCCCAATTTCCTCTTGAAATAGATTGGTATTGCCAGGAACAGATGTGTCTCACTGTCATGAAAAGTCCTAGGTTCTTAAAGCATTTAAATGCCATATTCTGAAGGTCTCTGAAAGATTTGAAGAATACCTAACTGAAATATATCTCTATAATTCTAGAAAATCGAACTAACATGACTACAATCTTGACTATTATAGATGATTATCTATTAACCTATATTTCTTAACTATACATTACATTTTTGTAATTGAACTACACAATTGCAATACCTTAATCAAGATCAGAAATACATATAACAAAATTGACCTTAAATTTGTATCAATAAACCAAGAATCATACCAATGCAAATTATTCATATCTATATAATATCCCCCATTAAATGTAAACAAACAATTATAAACAATATTTGGGAATATGGACGTAGTTTTGTCCATACTGATAAAGGCTAGGCTCACAACCAAAAATGTATGAGTTTGGTTCCCTGCACCCATGGCTGTCTCTCCAGCCACCTTAGTTCTGCCCTATCAACAGGCCCAAAGAAGTTTCATTATTAACCAATGAAAGCAACACAAAGGCAGAAGGACCTCCTACACCACCAGTTTATGAATGCTATCTGACTTCTACAGCTGTTGCCATCATATTTCAGTTTCCAAAGACCTAGTTAACAAGTATTTCATGTATAACCCCTAACAACTCTCATATATAATTCTCAAGATTCAATTCACTGTTGAAGTCTCTCTCCTCATTAGACCCAGATTGAAAAATTGTAAACCATTCATTATTATTGAAAAACATATTTTATGCTTCACTAAGTTTATTGCTAGACACAATAGGAATATGGGGGGAAAGCTATTTTTAATTCATTAATTATAATGTAAAAGAACACAATAATTGTTGTAATCTCCTACTTATTTTCTACTGATTAGAAAAATCATGCCTTCTCAAAAAAATTTCAGACTGCCCCTGTAAAATAACACTTTCTAGTTGTAGTATGCCAACCTTGCTTGACATACTCAACATGCTTAAGAACAGGGAAGCTCAGTTGAGGAACTGTCTCTATCAGGTTGGCTGGTAGGCATGTGTGTTAGGAATTTTCTTGTTTCCTAGTTGATACACAAATGCCTAGCTGACATTTGCCAGATCGGTCTTCGCTGTACAAGAAAGGTAGCTTCACCAGCCAACCAAGGGGAACAAGTCAGTAAACAGCTTTCCTCCATGGTTCCTATCTTTGTTCCAGCCTGATTTCCTTCCCTGACTTCTCTCAGTGACAGATTGTGAAGCAAATGTTTCAACCATGTGGGTCACAACTCTCTTCGGTGGTCAAATGACTTTTTCACAGAAATTGTAAATCAACTATCCTGCATGTCATATATTTACATTATGTTCCATGACAGTATCAAATTAGAGTTATAAAGTGGCAACAAAAATAATTGTATGTTGGAGTCACCACAACATGAGGAACTGTATTAAGGAGACACAGCATTAGGAAGGTTGAGAACCACTGACTTCAACAAACCCTTTCCCTCCACAAGCTGTTTTTGGTCAGTGTTTTCTCACAGCAACAGGAAGCAAACTAGTCATAAATTTTACTTAAAATAGCAATCTTGGTCAAGAAAACTATGTATGGGCATTTACTAAGATACAATTTAGATTATTATTGTTTTTTTAATTATTTGGTATTTATTATACAAAACCGTGTGATACTGTATAACAATGACATAAAATACTTGTGACAATCTGAAGTGATATATAGGTTAGATATATATGGTTAGCCTTAAAAAGGTTAGAAATGTTTTGACACAAATAATTGAACTTGTTTTTACGTAGCTATAGATACAAATACAAATCCTAAGACATGTTCCTTTTGAAAATAAAAAAAGCTTGCAAAAGTAACTAGATACATGAAACTCTCAAGTATGGAGTCAGTTTACAATGAGAAGACTTTAAGATTAGTAAACTTAGTTATCTGATATTTCAAATCTTTAACTGGCCCCCTATTCCCGAATATCCCATGTCTACATTAAATACAATAATGTACTACAATACTGAGTTCCACTATATAAGAAAGTCTCAGTAGGGATAAAAGAATGAGCCATGAGAAATCAATGTATGAATGGCCTCAAAGCTTATGAATTTGTGTGCCAAATATAAGCGACCATCTAGCAAAGAACTTCCTGACACCAATCGACTTTTTGTGTAGCTCTGATTTTCTAGGAACTTTATCTTCTCTGAGTCTCCAAATAACTTTGTTCATTTTTTTTCTTCAGTATGTACATTCTATCTTATTTCATAATAGTTTGTATCTGAGTAGCTTCTCTTTTACTGGACTATAAATTTGGGAGTCTGGATAAATATTTATTAAAGAAATGTTTATGTATCAAACTTTCCTGCCTAACATTGAGTTCACACCCTGAACCCGATAATTGAATTAAAGTGTACTAGAACACAGCAATGCTCTACAGGAATGTTTCCATGACATGGAAAGAGGTCCGTTCTTACAGGAAGTGACCCAAAATTGTATATTTTTAAGACTTTGTTGTTAATTGTTGGTAAGTCCCAAGAGGATCTTGCTGTGCTTCAGAGTGTGCTTGGCAGATAAGTTACCTTCAAATACCCAAGCACCTAAATTATGCTCATTGGAATTACAAGGAAACTGCTTATCTGGGAACCACTCAAAGATATATATATATATATACCATATGACATATGTTCTACCTCCTAAAATTTAGAACTGCTCTGTGCAGGAAAGGCTTTCTATCTTGAGCTTACCAACAGTTGTGAGGAAAAAGAAAGGATAACATACTGAATTTTCACTACTACCAACGTTTTGCTTACTCTTTCAAAAGTGGGTCAGGAAAAGCCTGTGATATCACTAGAAATAATCTACAGCATCTACTAAGGCAAGATGTCTTAACCATCACCAAAGATAGCATTACAGTATTAGATTTACTTGGTTTTAAATGTTTGTGAGGGTAAGGGAAACTCCCCGAGGCTTTGCTTGAATATTTAAAGAAGAAAGATTCTCAATTAATTTACCTAAATCAATGTGTCCTCATTTGCCTACTAATTTTCTTTAAAATGAGTTTTAAAAGTGTATTTTCTTTTTTAACAAAAGATTTTTCTCTATAAAGAAAAGAAGAGAAAAATAGGCCCTAAAATATTAGTCAGAATGCCAACACTAAATATACAGAGCTTTGGCAATATAATTTGAAAATTCTGGGGAGATTAAAGTTATCTATGGGGAAGGTTTGGGAGATGAGGAGTGACTATAGAATCCTCAGAACCAAAATGGAAATGAGACCAACTGAGATGAGATACTCTTATAGAAGAAGACACATTTAGTGAGCAAGGACCTGTTTCCCAGAGGCTGGGCATTTTGTATGAGAGCCCTAGGCAAGCAGAAAAATTCCAGCCCAATATATCTTCTTAGATTCTTTTTCCCAGGTATAAATGAGGAGGAAAAGCAAATTCTGTGGAATCCGTAGAACACATGTCTACATTGGTGATGTTTTCATGATGAAATCCCTCCTAAAAAGAACAAGCTTTGCTAACAGGACATATTCCTGTATATAGCACTAGCCAGCATAACATTAAATGGGATTTTATTGAATTACATTTTTACGTTTTTTAAAAATTTCTTGTTAAAAAGAAAATGCAAATAAAAAATATCGGAGCTAAAATCTAAAGCAAATGACACCATGGTATTTAAGGAGGAGGAAAAAGAAATAACAATGGAAAGGAAACTCAAAACTTAAGCTAAAACATTTCTTAAAAAAAAAAGTACAGTCTATTAAGCCAGAGCTTTCCTCCCTACCTGACAATTTTCCATATGGTTTCATTACATAATGATTGTTTCTGGGGTTAGTGCAATATACTTATTGAACACTGAAAAATACCATCTTGGGAGGATTAGATGAGGACATTCCTCAGTGAGAAGGAGAGGACTGGGTCGTATTGCCTGATGGTAGTCCACAAAGCCCATAACCTGCAGGTATAGAACAGGCTAGCTCTTTACTGGAATCTTTTTCACAGAGCCTCGGTTTCGCAGACTAGATGTGTGCAGGCACGCTTTCCCGCAATTCTTGCCACCCGCAAATTTCCAGTAATCCAAAAACTAATCTTCTTGGATCTTTTAAAAATAGCATTTAAATACATTACTCTCTACAGTGTCAGAAATAAAAGTCTGAAGCTAAAAGATGCTGAATTTTTTTAACATAAGTATGAACTGACTGTGGTGACTCACACCTTTAATCTTAGCACTTCAGAGGCCAGCGTGCTTTACACAGTGAGTTCCAGGGCAACCAACAGTGAGATCCTGTCTTCAAAACAACAAGAAACAAATTAAATTCGTGTGTGTGTGTGTGTGTGTGTCCCTAACCTTCTATTTCAAAAGCCAGCATACTTTCTTTCTACAAAATTCCCAGCAGCTAACATTCTCAGCTTTAAATACTACATACGACTCTGTCTTATACTCATTTTCTTTATTAATAACGCTATAAAACTGTAAAAGTGTGTACAGAGAGCTCCTGTACTGCATTTAGTCGGATTTTACGAAATACTTCTCCATAAGCTAAAGAGAGCAGAGCTCATTCTTCTGGATCTTTCTATACAATTTTCAAATATTTAAAACAACCATAGCATTGTAATAGCCTGTAACAATTTAAGTCTTTCACGGGGGAATTTCTCATAGTGCATTCTCACTGTGTATTCATTTTTAAAAGTATATTTTAGTATTTAAATATATTCAAGTGGAGGAAAATGGCAGAATCACTTTAAGACTATCTTACTAGAAGTAATTTTAATGACTGATGTGAAATCCAGTGAGTCCCCACATAGAGCAATCCTCTTTCGCGTGTTTTTATATAATAATACCACCAGCTATACAGGAGGAATAACTTACGCTCCTCTCCTCAGCCTCCTCCGCCTTTCCTTTTCTCTTGCCTTCCTTGTTTCTTCATCCTCTGGCTCAGGTTCCGGATCATCCTCTTTGATGACATCCCTAGTCCGTTTCCTCTTGGGTCTCAAGCTCTCTCTCCTAGGTAGTTTGTCTTCTTCTTCACCTGACCGCAACAGTTGACTCATCAATAAGAAGCATTAGAAAGTGCCTGCTTTCTCTCACTAACAAGTTTATTCTTACTTTTTAATAAATGTGCCACATATCAGTGAGTGCAGCTACTAGTTCCTCACAATGTAATATGAAATAGTATTTTATACACACGTACACATACACACACACACACACACACACCTAACTTAATTTGCTCTGTGGTTCATCTAGTCAAATATGCAAATATGGGTCTCTCTGTTACAATTAATCCTTATAGCTTCAGTTATAATTTATTAAGATAAATCGATATCTTGAAGTTTAGCACTATATTATGATTTCTAAAACCATTCAACGTAGCCTCGAGTTTGAAGGCTACCATGTAACATGTAATGTAAAATTATAAAGCATTGTGCTTTTATTACTAGTTTTCCTAGGACAGAAAACAGAACTCACAAGGAAATGTCTATAAACTGAAACAGTTTTAAAGAAATTGATTAAATCCTGAGAGTCTTCCTAGTTCAAATTATCCACCCTTGTTTTGGAATTTAGTATTCATTTTAGAAGTCTGCTTAATTTGACCAGACTGGCACAAACTACTGGGTTCAATGGATTGTCCTGCTTTTGTCTCCCAAGCTCCTGGGACTACAGGTACCATACCAAACTCTTCTTCATTGTTGATTCCAAGTAATTCGTTTAGTTTTCTGAAATTGTATTTTTCCATCCTTTAAAAAATATATAATACCTATATTTACTTGATTGACTAGTGAACCCACAGTCTAAGTAAAAGTTAATGCTGTCTGATGGTTCTAGTGAGTGTTTTTCAGTATTAGTATAAGTCCTTATGAAACACTTCAGAATTGAAAAGAAGGAATATTAACTCATTCCATGAGACCCACTCTACTGTCATACCCGAGAGACTAGAGAAGATTATTTCTGATGAATATAGATGAAATTTTCACAATGAAACATTAGTGAGCTCAATGTAACAACATAGTGAAAAGACTGCATACTGTAACCAAGTAAAATTAATCAATGAGATATAAAGACAGTTCAATGCAAAATTCAAATAATGTGACATTGCTACCTTGACAGAATGAAGGACAAAGATCACATCAATAGATGTAGAAAAGCACTTAACATAAGATACTGAGTTCAATTCCCAGCAACCACATGGTGGCTCACAACCATCTATAATGAGATCTGGTGCCCTCTTCTGGCATCCAAGCATAAATACAGGCAGACCACTGTACACATAATAAATAAATATTCATTTAAAAATAAATAAATAAAACCAAAATGTTATTGACATAGAGAACATCCATGTAGCCCAATAGAAGGGAACAGAGAGTCCCAAAGGAAACATGAGCATGTACAGTGAAGTGATATTCAGAAATATGCCAAAGAATAGAAAATGAGGTCATGAACAAACAACACTAGAAAAACCAGATAGCTCTGTGAAAAATAGATCTAAACCCCTAGTCTATACTATAACAAATATCAATTCAAAATGTATTAGCCTTGAATATAGGCTATAAAACTGTAGAATTCCAAAGAATATATGCTGGAAAGGCTTTATAATAACTGATTTTAGTAATGATTTCTTGTACATGACATCAAAAGTACAAGCAATAAAACCAAAAGTAGTTAGTGTACAGTTAGGAGCTGAGAGAGGAGTCGCCCTCTAGAGCAAAGATTTCCTTTTCCTATGGTTTCAGCTAAAACCATTTTGGAGAAAAGTACTTTAGTATACCAAGAAATATTTCTGCCAGTCATCTTTAGGATGCTTGCTAAACATAGATGGAAATATTTTTGTCTACATTGTAATATTTCATACATATGCCCATGGCCTTGAGCTAATCAGGCCCAAGAATATGTTGATTATTTTTTTCTCCTTGACTGATAACGCTTTAGCAGAGCTTGCTCCACAATGTATAACATAAACTGAGCATGCTCCAGATGTACCACCTCTGAAGAGCTGTCTTACTTCAAAAGGCTTAAGCTCAGTGTTTGCGAGCCTCAGGCTTCCTTCATGCAAAGAAGACTTTTGGAATAACTCCAAAAGTTATTCCAGTGCGGAGAGTACACCTGTCTCCTTTCCTCTCCCTTTGTACTCACCAAAAAAATGAACCATTGTGCTTAGCCATGGGGCCCCATCAAAAGCAAAGCTTTTATGCAACAATGGAAATAGTTCACTAAAAAAATATTCTGCAGAATAAAATACATATTTGAAAACCATGTATCTGAAAAGGGACTAATGTCCAAAATACATAAGGAACTCTTAAGATAAAGTAATAGTAACTGTCTATGCTTTAAAATAACTAAAAGACTTTAAAAAAGATCTCTCTAAAGAAGACATTCAACTTGGCCAACAGACATGAAGGTATGTATTATACTTTTAATCATAAGTGAAATGGGAACCAAAATTGCAGTACGATCTCATCAGTTCATTTTTACTAGGATAACTCATCAAAAATACAATAAATGATGGCAATGATATGGAGAAATTAGAGCCCACGTGCAATGCTGGTAGGAAGGTAACATAGTAAACCACCATAATAAGCATGGAATTCTTCAATAGGAATAAAAGTATCTGGTGCTTCAGCAATGCCAGTCACAGGCATTAACCCAAATAACTCAACTGAGATCTTGTTCATAGCCACTGAATCACTCTTCACAACAGCCAAGATAAAGGAACAGCGGAAACATTCATCATCAGAGACAAGAAATGTACTATGTTCATATAATAGGATATTTGAGCTGTAAAATGTAGGGAACACTGCTGTTTCATACAATGCATGTGAACACTGAAGATGCTACATCCAGTGACATAAGCCACACAGAAAGACAAAAAGCACATGATTACACTTACATGAGATGCCTAAATTTTTCAGGCTCAGAAGTTAACAATAGAATTGTGGTTGCCAGGGGCTAGAAGAGCCAGAAAGGGCCGAATTTTACAAATAGACAAAATTGCAAATGCCAAAAAAATAAGTCAATTCAAGTCAATTCTTCTAAGCAAATGAAACCAAGACATAGAGAAGCTTTAGGTTGTTTTCATTTTGGGGATGGAGCTCGTAGGGTACCACTGGTGGTCTGCTTGTACTGTATGGATATTAAATTGTCAGCCCAGTGTCCCTAAAAATGAACTGTTCCTTAGATACTGCTCTTTCATTCTTGGTTTAAAAAAATCAAAATGTTTGCTCATATAATGATATTTCTAACATTCCTGCCCATGAGTGGCCTGGGTGCCTGGAAAGGGACCTGATTCATGCTCTTGAGCTGAGCCTCTCCAAAGTGAGAAGAAGGTAGCAGTTCATACAAACTATCTAGGAACTGGGTCCACAAGACAGACATGTTCTTTTGTTTTAATTGAATCATCTGGTCAGCACAAACATCCTAGTATATAATTCAACCTGGACATGTGCAAACAGGTGTGTATGTGTGTGTGTGTACAGAGTGGCCTGAAATTTATTACACAGTCTAGTTTAGCCTTTAACACACAGAGATTAACCTGCCTCTGCTTTCAAAGTGCTACCTCTCGTGTATCACCAAGCCAAGCACGAAATAAATATTACAGTTCAGGGAAAGCCAATCTGTTTTGTCATCAGTCAAGGTTTTCCCAGTAAAAATAGAACAGAAATAGAAAGAAAAATGTTAAACATTACTATATTCTTCACAGCGAACCATTTGTAAGGTGTGTGTGTGTGTGTGTGTGTGTATGTGTGTGTGTGTGATGTGTGCATTCATGGATGCACATGTGTACGTGTATATGGAAGTTGTGAGGATTCTATTCACTGGTCAATGAGACTGGCAGAAAGCACGCCCACACACTCGTGTAGTTTTGTGCAGTGGTTCTGGAGACAAGATGGCAGGTGCATGCCCTACCATCGGCCGGAAACTCTTCCCTAGGAGCCCACCCTTCCTTACTTGAGCTTTCTTCCGTGTCGTCTTCTTTCTCCTCCACTTTGATTTGCACTGTTAAAGAAAGACATGAACAGCAATTACTTCAATGCCTGTGGAACAGTCAGCCACTGCCTCTACTGTCATCGTTTTTATCATAAGGGTTTTGTGCAGGTGGAGAAAAAAAATGAGAGCTGGAGAAATGGTGCAGGCAGCAAGAGCACTTTCTGTTCTTACAGAAGGTCCACGATTCGAATCCCAGCACCCACAAGGCAGCTTACAACTATCTGTAATTTCAGTTCCAGGGGACCTAGTATCCTCTTCTGGTCTCCAAAGACACCAGACACACAAGTGGTATATAAACATACAGGTAAAACCTTCACACACACAAAGAAATGAATATTTTTAAAACTTTTTTTTTCTATTTTTTAAACTAGTTCTTTTCTGATTATATAGTAAATACAAAAATCTAACTATTACAAAATATATGGCTTTTCAAAACATTATAAAATGCTTTGTTTTATAAAATCCAATTGTTATTAAATACGTGATGTAGGAAGCTGGTACTTGGTGACCCAATTCCACTCCTGCCGAGATCCCCAGATTACTGCTGTTTCCCATTTGGTGTTTCCTCAGATCCTCTTTGGGCACAAACTGACACACAATGACAAAACTAAAAACACACTCAGAATCACAGCACTTTGGAGAGTGAGTCAGAAAGGCTGAGTTCAAGGTCACTCAGGGCTATACTGGAGGCCCTGACTCAAACCCCCCACACAAGTCCAGGCTTTATTGCCTGCACAGCTAGGACACTTGTGTCTGTGCATCAGCCTCCTATTCCTAATCACGATTTAACCAAATTTACTACTGTAAAATGGAGAATAATTCATTCCAACCTAGTTGTCCAAGTATCTCCCCCAAAAAAAATAAATTCTGTATAAACATGTGAAAAGTTGGGTCTTCCCTATTTCGGTTAAAGCATTGTATCAGTGCAGCCTAAATGTCCCAGCATGTGGTCCTCCATGTCAACGTGGGAACCTATGACTTTAACACTCAAGCCTTCTATCTATCCCATACCCAAACTCTCAAACATTTTGATGTCAGCCATGGTTCATTTTTATAAGGGAATATAATGTTCTTTTTTATTGTTTTTATTGAGCTATTTGTTTTTCTCCCTTCTTCCTCCCTCCACTTCTGCCCTCTCCCATGATTCCCACACTCCCAGTTTACTCAGGAGATCTTATCTTTCCTATTTCCCACGTAGATTAGATCCAGGCAGGTCATCTCTGTTGTTTAAGTTCTCTGGGATTGTGAATTGTAGGCTGATGGTTTTCCTTTGCTTTATGCCTAAAGGCCACTTATGAGCGAGTACATATTACATTTGTCTTTGAAAGACAAATAACATTCTTATAAAAAGTTTTAACAGTACAATAATATGGGAAATGTGTGGGAATTGGTGGAATCTTCCTAGTGTTCTCTCTAATGCTGAAGTTGAATTCATCGCTGCAGGCATCGCTACTTGCTAGAAGGAGAGCTCGGTAAGTTCTTATGGAAACTACGAGCTTGGGGCCAGAGGTTGGCTTAGTCACACACTTTCTGGAGAAGTATAAGGACTGAAGTTTGGACCCCAGAACACATGGGAAAGTCAGGCATGAGTTGCAGCCTCCTGATTTCTCAGCACTGAGGCTGAGGTCTTAGGTCCTGGGCAGACTGGCCATCTGGCTAGCTAGAGTAACCAGAGTCCCCGAGTTGAGGCATCAGGGAGAAACTCTGCCTCCATAAATAAATGTGTGGTGCAACTGAGAAAGACACCCAACGTCGACTCCAGGTCTATACAGGCTTGTACACATGTATGCATTCAAACATGGGAACACGTATGCATACAGAGGCATACCACCTATAAACACGCAAGCAAAATTTAACAACAGGAAAAAAAAAGAGTCTAAAAACTTGTCATAATTTAAGGTGGAGTGGGATAAATCTAAAAATGCCATCATGGCAAACAATGTTAGTATGAGTGGGTTAAACAGCTTCTGGCTGTGTTGCTGATTTTCTCTGTCAAAGGTAAGACCTTTAATCACAGCATTCAAGAGGTAGATACAGGCCTATCTCTGTGAGTCTGAAGGCAGCCTGCTCTATATAGCAAACTCCAGGCCAGCTAAGGCTACCTCGTGAGACTCTATCTTTAAAACAAAAGGTTCTCTTTTTCCTGACAGACATATCAAAAAGGCAACACATGCCAAAGATGTAAATTTCATTCACAAAGCAGACTATTGTGAAAGCACTTTTTGCTTTTAAATATTATCGCCATAAAAAGTTTAAGATATGCAAAAATGTTATCTATCAACATCAGCCCTGGACTGCAGAACTCAATGTCCTTTTGTTCAGGGTGGACACATGCCTTCTGTTGCTAGCAGAATTTTTATGTCACTACAAAGACTTTGTAGTAATGAAGGCAAATCTGAGATTACAGTCTGACAGAGGTCATGTTCCTTATTTGCAATTAAGGCCACCTCCAAGCTTCTTTCGTCAAAGAATTTCCTAGGAAGACATTTTGATTGTGTAAGATTGCTCCTAGAGCAGGGTCTAATCAGAATACAGAATATGGAAACAGCTGAAGACAATAGCAAATGTCAACCCACTGCCTTAGTTTAGAATTACTATTGCTATGATGAAACACCATGACCAAAAGCAACTTGGAGAGGAAAAGGTTTATTTGGTTTGTACTTCCATTAGCCCAGTAGTTTTCAGGCTGTTGGTTGAGACTCCCCAAAGACTACAGGAAAACCCATATGTTTATATTACAATTTATAACAACAGCAAAATTACAGTTATGAAGCAGCAATGAAAATAATCTCATATTTGGGGCACCACAACACAAGATGCTGTATTAAAGGGTCACTGCATTAGAAAGTTGAGAACCACTGATATAACAGCTCATCATCAAAAGCAGTGAGCTCAGAAACTCACACGGGGCAGGAAACTGCAGGCAAGAGCTGGCACAGAGGCCCTGGAATTGTGCTGCCTACTGGCTTGCTCAGCATGGCTTGTTCAGCCTGCTTTCTTATAGAATTGTGTTTCTCAACCTGTGTGTTGCAACCGCTTTGAGGGGGACACATATTACATATCCCGCATATCAGATATTTACATTACAATTCATAACAGTAGCAATAATTACAGTTATGAAGTAGCAACAAAATAATTTTGTGCTATGAGTCACCATAACATAAGGAACTGTATTAAAGGGTCACAGCATTAGGAAGGGTGAGATCTACTGTTTAAAACCTAGGACCCCCAGTCCAGGGATGACACCACCCACAATGGGCTGGTCCCTCACCCATCAATCACTGATTAAGGAATGTCCTACAGTCTGATCTTATGGAGGCATTTACTCAATTGAGCTTCTCTCCTGTCACATAACTCTCTATCTGTGTCAAGCTGACATAAAATTACCCAGCACAACAACTTATTCAAAGCAACTATTTTGGAAGCAACTAAAATGAATAATACATTATGGTGCTTTATAATGATCAGTTTGTTGGAATAGGGTTTGATGGCTAAAATAAGGCAAGATAGGAAAACTATGAAGTGAAGAAAAGTGTAATCCCATATTTAGGAAAGACCACAAACTAAACAAAAACAACATCAGAAACAATTGGGTTTTCTCTAACTCCAGGTGGGACGGGGATAGAGAGAGCAAAACTGGAGTCAAGGAACATCTTCCCTGCTACAGAAAGAGCTATTTTAACTGGCCATCAAATGTGGTGCAAGTAAGAAACAAAGAAAGAGGTGTGATTCCTAAGGGATGCCATGAATCTTGCAGATACAACCATTCTCTTCTCCTGAGTGGGCCAGTCTGTGTGTGATCACCTCCCGTTCTCATGAGGTACGGTCTTCGCTCTAGCCTTCCTTTTTCTGACAGGACCATTTTTTATAGCCACTGATATAATCACTGATTTTTCTTCTTAACCCAAACCCTCAACTAAGACATCATCAACATCAAAAACTACCACAAGATTTAAGACTCTATCAAAATTCTTAGACCAAGCTTTCTTTTAATGGAACTATGCAGGGTCTTTAGAGTATCCATCAATACTGTTCTGTTTTCAGTCCCACTGAAAACAATACTGAGGAAACAAGCTAAGACACCTAAGGCCAAATCCTGTGTAAAGGATTGCTCTTCCTGTCTCACACAATCTTTAGGAAAGATCTGCCATTTGTTACTTAGCAGTCCCCTATAGCTTTTTCCCAATCCTACGACTCTCTCATTCATTGGCTCCTTCAAAACCCCTACCGATCTTCTTTTAAAATGGCCCTTCTCTCTGGTAGTAACACGAAGACAGTGAGAGGGGGAAGACAGCAAGCTCTGTCAAATGTTGGAGGCAGCGAGGGAAACTACATCAGAGGGTGCCTATTTAAGAGAAGATTATGCAGTAGGAACAGATGAACTCCTAGGCAACCCAGATCCTCATTTCATGCAAATAAAGTCAGTAATTAAAACAACCATAAAAGGAAACAACAGCAAAATGTCATATTTCAGAAGCATTGGAGTTGTTCAGAAAAGCGGATGTTGTCTGGGGCTTTCTTATCTAATCTGCGTTTCTGAAAGTCGTTCTTTGTATTTCAGGGTGACAGTAACCAAGTGGGCAGAAGAATTCAATATTGTTTATTCCTCAGACCAAGGCCAGCACTTAAAGTGATGTTATCATACCAGGTTGTTTTTTGGAACCTGAAAATTCTAATTTTTTTTCAACTAGTGGTTATATTTCTGCAAAGATACACAGAAATATTCTGGGGTAGGAATGTATAAAGTCTTATAGAAAATGCCTTTGATTTAAGGAGTTTTCTATTTGATCGAAGCGGGGGGGGGGTGCCTTCGCAACAATTTCCTTTGAGATTGGGTTTATACATGAGATGCCTTTAAGACATTTAGGCATGGCATTAAATAGGCAGTTGAGTATTTCAGCCTGAAGTTCAGAAGAAAGTGTAGGCTGGAAATATGAACTTGAAATTAGCATGGAAATCTTTAAAGCCTTAAGCCCAGGTAGAACACTAAGAAATTAAAAAGCAAACAGTAATGAGATGCAAGGAAAATAGAGCTGAGGTGGGAGAAATGGGCAGTTTAGGGACAGGGGCCTCCATTCCTGCTTCTGGCTATAAACTGAAAACACTATTTTGCCTGTCCTAGCTGAAGGCCAGGAATGTCAATGCTTGAGCACTCTCATGCCTGACCTGTCTTCCAAATGATGTTAGGACAAAGTCAGAGAAGGGCATGTCACAGTTAGCAGTAAAGGCCCATTGAAAAACATCTGCTTCTCCTCTGATCAAGAAAACAAATTTTCAGGCCTGGGTCAAGACCTAAAATTCAAAGTGGACAGATCAATGGCTTAGCAAAAGGGGAACCCCTCAGGAAAGTGGGACCACTCTTATAATGACAGACTCAGCTTAGGGTGTGCTGAAGAGATAGGAGAAATGAGCAGGCCTTTAACAAGGCAGGGTACTTCAGTACTTTTCTGATCAGAATTCTGTCCCCTAATGCAGTCTCCTACCAGCCACCGTGAGGTTCTGTTGTATCCAAAGATCCTTCTGAGCAAGGTAAAGGTAAAAATTTTCCTTGTTTTTCGTTTGTCTATTTGGCTGGATGGATTTTTGTTGTTGCTTGTTTTCCTTTCTCTTACTTTAGGAGGCTATCCAGAACACGTTTCTAGGACCTTTTCTTCTCTGTCATGGGGCTGCTTGTCCTCCATGAGCCTTTTCCTTCTCTTCATCGTCTGCTTCTGGTCAGCTGCTGAAAAGTAAGCTTGCCTGCCCTGGTATTTTTCTTTGAAATTGTGACATTGTCTTCGAGCTTCCATTTGTGTCCATTCTAAATTCTTTTATTTGTGAGACTAAGAACCTCAAGAAAGGATCCTGATGTGTCTAGTAGTAGGGGTAACTCATGGGGCTCCCCAGGATTTCTGGCAAAAAAAGATGCTGTGGAAGACAAGTGATGTATATCAAAGAAATATGTCACGATTGCCAGTTAACCACACTTTGAACTGGAAATTGACCAGTGGGTTGGACAACATGAAAATCAATCAATCAACCAATATGGTGGCCATAGAATCAGGGATGTGGTGTGGACCACAGCCTGAGGGTTTTTTTTTCTGAATAGAAATTTTATTCTTCATTAATTTAATACTCTGAATATTCCAGATCTTCAACCATCCAGCAGTCCCTTAAATAATAAACTATGTTTCCCCACAGTGACAAAATTGGCATGATGCAGAGAATGATACATAGAACACAGTTGATACTTCTTTATGTGTAGTATGTGTGCACATGCATGTGCACATATACATGCCTTCCCAAAGAACAATTTAAATCCTGTTTCTCTTTAAAAATTAAACAAAAAAAAAAAACAAATAAATCTAAATTTCAAAGTGTATGAATTAATTTAGCTCTAAAGTAGGATTTCCATACTGTGAGCCTTGTGTACTTAAGTCAGTCACCAAACCATAGTCAGGTGTGATCTCTTCTAAGAGCCAAAGTTATTCTATAAGCCTCACTTGCCCAAGGACAAGACAACTTCCTGGAATGTTGGGAGCTATAGCTCTTGAGAAATAAGAAGCCACATGTTTTCACTCCCCTAAACATGTTTGTTTGAACCAGCTACACTGTATGTGCTCGATCACATGTAGGCAGCAGGTACATAGGCAGGAAATAAGTCAGAGGACAGGCTCGGCCCTAAATCACGCCAATGGAAAATGCAGCGAATTATGGGTTTTGCCTTTATAAGCTTCTGCACAATGTGACTAGCTACCATTCCCTGGGAACCCAGGGGTGGATCTGGTCAGAGTCCATCTTCCTGGCCAGTGTTTAATTAAAGCTTGCTTCAAATTTTGGAACTGGTTTCTCTCTTGAGAATTTCAGGATTAACACTCTCCATAGAGAAAAGCCCAACTGTCAGTTCCCATTCATTTATTATAACACTATCTGTGGATATGAAGCAGAGGAATTTCAGTTAACAAAATTGAGTGAAAATGAAAGACTGAGCAACTTCTTCCTCTACTTCCTTTTACTTTTGCTGTTTTTAGGTGAGAAAAGATGCATGTTGCTCTCACTGTGGCATTCTTACTCCTCTCGGTGATGGGATAGAGCATGATAATCTTGAAAGCCATTGGGTGAAGAGAATTCCTTGATTCTCATATCAATAAACTGTCTTAATAAACTTGCAAACTATAAGACATTTCAAAATTCTCAGGGATGGATAATGAAAATGAGATCATTATACTTCAAGATCATCAACACTGGAAAAGAATGTAATTCGACAGAGCTAGTCTGATATTCCATTTACATGTACCAGCATCTTATCTTCCTTAAGAGAGATCTCAACTTTCATAAGGCACATGCATTCAAAAATACCATAATGGGAGGAAGAGAGGGAGAAACCAGCAAGTGAACAAACAAAATACTTCAAAAAATTCCTAATAAAAATTTACATTAAAAATGCTTTTAAAATGGCTCACATTTTCTAATGTTATAATGTCTTAACAATGCTGCATAGCTATTTTAAATTTCTGTAGCTTTAAGCTTATAAAGCGAATAATAAGCTGGCATTTGGGTAAGGAGGGATACAACTATCATAGTGGTGGTTCTGCTCCAGTGTTCTTCCATCTGTATTGTGCCCATTTTTCTGAGAATCTGGGATACCCAAAAGAAGAAAATAATTAGCACTGATGTCTGCCTTATTAGAAACACAATACAAAATATTGCAGTTGTTAAATTGAACAGGAAAAAGTCTGTGGGAAAACACATTTTACTGTGAGATTAAAGACAAAGGATTATTAACACTTAGAAAAACACAAGGAACTAAAGCCACTTGAGATACGGATCCCCTTTCTATTTTTTAAAATGGAAGTAATTCAAAATTTATGTATATTTGAATTTATATCCATATCTAAATTGGTGCACATATATACTGAATAAATGAGTTATTTCTATTTATATATATATGCACACACATATCTATGGAAAAGAAAGGAAGACATAAAATCCTTGCCATTTTCCCTTTTGCTTTCATTGCACAATAAATTATAATTAAACTTAGGCTGACTGAAGAGAATAGCTGGTGTGCTTCCAAATTTCCCCACCCCTACACTGGAAGGGAGGATGAAATGCTGAGGTGGAGTTCTTCAGATGGTGAATTACATGCTGGTGTAAGTGCGAAGAGCTGCAATTAGATTCTTCACGATACCAACGGTCGACAAAAAAAAGACTAAAAACCATTTCTTACTCTGTGTGGTTTAGTTACTGGCTTTTTTCCTTGTAAACCACACATACTGAACAAATAAATAGCTATTTATGAAGACATTTAGATTTCTTTGTGGTTGCAAATAAATGAAATAAATAAATAAACAAAAAAAAAAAAAAAAGAAAAACAAGAGTCAGTGGTGAGTGTACTCTGTTCTTTCCTTAGACTGTTTGGAGGGGGTTTTTGTATTGAACCATGCTGTCATAATACATAATCAGAACGTGCGCTCTAGCATGGCAATTCCCTCCATACAGGGTAGTCCCCATAAATAAGTGGAGTGAAATGAAAATCATCCCCTTGGGAGTTCTTGTGGCTACAGTCTTTTATAGTATTAAGATACCAAAATAACAACCAAATGAAAATACAAATGTGTGCTATAAAACCCATAGCAGCTAAGCTTAGATCTTCATATTATTTAGAACAAAAAGGAAATCTTTCTGCTCTCCAGAGCACATCTGCAGTATCCCAAGTGGTGAAGAAGAATGGCTGTCAGAAATCCTGGATAAACAGAAGGAAACAAAAAAAAAAAAAATACTGAGGAAATTTGAAAGAGGCGTAGAAGCAGAAGGTTGTGAGCATAGAGAAGCAAGAGGAGGATGTAGGGACACCCCTTCTCCCATTTTTATCCTTCCTTTGTAGCATTGCTTTTGTTCACATCAGAGATGGTAATCAACACTCATTAGCATACATTAGCAAATGTTAATCAGCATCTTCCAGAGAACAAAATGCAGTGGGTGCAGGGAGAGTCAGGATGGAGGTGAATAGTTCAGGAAGGATTGCAACTAAAGACAGGACTAGGGGAGGGGATGGAGGGAGAAAGGAATGGGGGCGTGGTAATGTCCTTCTTGGAATTTTTACTATTCCCCTTCTCTTTCTGGTAACAGTATTAACACCAAGAAAAAGAAATACTCATGTTAGTTAATTTTCTTCTAAACAACAAAGAAAGGGAAGGATAGAAAATGCAAGTCCAGTGAGTACTAGATTGAATTGTTTTTTCTGATTTTTGTTTTTTAAGGGTAAAAATTAATCTTTATAGAATTTTCTATCCAGTGGGGACAATACTCAATACTGACCATAAAAAATAATTCTGAATCCAAGGTTTTTATAAATTTGTAAGAGATCCATTCATCCCCTCATTCCTACTTCTTCCTACCAGATTCAACCATGCTTAAAAACACCAGACTTCTACTTGATTTGTAATTGATTCGTTATCTTACTAAAGTTTTGTGCTTGAGATGTGGCATGTATATTACCTATATCTAGGACAGCTACTAACATTAGGAGTCCTCTAGTGAGTACCCTCATAGTGTTAGAATGGAGACTGAGCATCCAAAGACTCCTTCAGAAGCACTTTCACCTTCTTTCTCAGGTAACCAGGTTGGCATACTAATAGGAAAAACACTTATCAGAAGCAAAATTTACTAGTTAAAGATGATCACGTTGTGTAGCTTGGGTAAAACATGATCAATACCCTTTACCTTGATATGCATCAGGTGAGAAACAAACCAGCTTTTAATCATATCCTTTTGTAACAGTAGGTATTCTTGAACCAAGAAGTTCAAATAATGCGTAACTTTGCCAATTAATGGAGGCTTTTGTATTCTGATAAATATTCTTTGAACTAATTATTCTTTTCATTTTCCAGATGAGAAAAACAAAGAACTGCAAGGTGATAAGATTATAAAATGGTAACCTTAGCTCACAGAGAGAATAAATTATAGGCCTGAGGTTTGAAGTCATCCCAAATCTAAAACCCAGGCTTTATCGTCTTGATCACTGTCAGTATTACACAGAAGTTACCATATCCTTAGTCCAAGAATACTAATACAGATTCTCTGACCCCATGAAATTATCACAATGTATGATACCATTACATAGAACATGAACACAAATCTACTTTTGCTGATCAGATTATGTTCATTTGGTCAATACACATAATACACATTTTCTGGACACTGATGCTTCTTTATATCCAACGAGACAAATATTGTCATCTCTGTATTTTATACATGGTGAAAAGAGAAGTAAAATAAAATTGAAACCAGAACTT
>NW_026067895.1:6178788-6199265 GCF_014885135.2 Alexandromys fortis
ATATTTAAAAAAAAAACCATTGTGACAGGGCAAGACAATGCAGATGCTCCATCTTGTATTCTTGCTGAGGCAATTTCAGATTTAACTAGAACTTGATCTCCTTAATAGAGAATCCCATGGAAACTTAATCATATCTATTCTAAGAGCCCAAGACCAGGATGCTCCAGATAACTTATCTCAGCTTCTGTTAAACTGCTTGATTGTGCAAACCTCACCTTTTGCTTATCTTAGCTCCTGTTAAACTGCTTGCTTTCACAAAAGCCCTCCTGTAGCTGCCAAGCAAGACAATAGTATGTCTTTTTGCTTTTAAAAGCTCTTTAGCTCTAAGTTTTTAAGGCCACACTTAGGTCCTGAATACTTGAGTGTAGTCCTTGCTAATTGGAATAAAGACTTTCTATTGGCTAAAACTTGTATCTGAGTGGTTATCTCTGGTGGGCTCCCCATAACACTATGGAGGATCCAGTAAGATTCCTAAAGACTGGACCCCAACACTTAGGGGTCTTGGGACTCCCAGAAGCAGGGAAGAGTGGCTGTAGAGGACTCTTAGTGAATACACCACCTGAGATGTTCCAGGGCCCCAGAAAAATCCTAACTCATCGCTGTCAAGTTCCACAGAGGCAGTGCAACTGCCACTTAAAGGAACAGAAGGATTCAAAATTCATCTGGCTTGAATACCTATAGAAGTTAAGTTTGGTGTTTAGGAGATACCATGTGGTTTGAACACAAGCATGGAGGACAGACATGACCATAGATCCTGTGCTTAGTGTCCATGTGGGCTGTCAGCAGACTCCCCTAGTTAGTTCAGGTATATGAAGTGTGGTGGACACCCTTGGTTGTCTTTACTATTTGTCTCTCTGTATGGCTATATCTCTCTGTATATGTTTCTGTGTGTCTCTTTGTGTATTACTATCTGTGTGAGTGACAAGGCCCTGCATCCTTGAATGTTGAGAGCCAAAACTTAAACCTTAGACATCGGAAGCATTCTATTTCCATAGGTAAAGCCAAGTTGATTCCCTCACAGAGCTAATCTTATAGAACTGAAGAAGGATGCCACACACACACACACACACACACACACACACACACTTTGTATCAGGGAATACTTTGCATGGGCTTAGGAGAAACTTGCATTTTCTATGCCAACCAATCAGCAATAATTAGGGAAAACCTTGCTTTGGTCAGAGAAGTCTCAATAAAAGAGAAGAAAGGAGGCATAGACCAGAAAATTGGTTATCAGTTTCTATTTACTTAGTCTCTATGGATGAACACCTTACTGTCAACATTAGCCAGACTATTGATTCTTATTTTCACTTGGCTAATGGTGGATTCCTGCATCCTCAACTGCATGGCCAACTATACCAAACATAGAATAAACTCATGTAAGCTACCTCTCCTTAGGACCAACTATGTCCTCATGAATAGGATGGGTTAACAATTGACTCATGCACATAGAACCAATGGGGAAGGGGCCAGGTAAGACAGTGAAAGGTTCCTGCTGAGGCCACTCCTGGTTTAACTAGCATTTGATCTCCTTAATGGAGAATTCCATGAAAAATTACATTACCCAACTCTTGTCCAGAAACCTGAGGTCAAGATGCCTAACTAACTTATCTCAGTTTCTGTTAAATACTTGCTTGTGAAAAACATTCTTTTGCAGCTAGATACCAACATGTTTTGTATTTAAAAGTCCCTTGCTCTCAATGGTCAATGGTACACTTAGGTCACAAATACCTGAGTGTGGTTCCAGATGACTGGAATAAAACTTCTATTGGTTATAAACTGTGCCTGAGTAGTCATCTCTGGTGGGCTCCCTGTAACACCACTATGAAGGGGCGTGGTCGATCAGTAGTTAGAATTAACCAGACTAGCTTAATATAAAAGATTCAGCTTTAATAAACGAAAGGAAACTTACAAAACCAGGGTTCCAGAGATCCAGGAGCACAGGGAACAAAGAGGAAGAGGCAAGTACACCTGGATGTTTTATCTGTTTTTCTGTGGCCCCAGGAGGACACACCCTAAACAGAATGTGATTGGCTGAAGTTCCCCATCATCACTACAATCACATTTCATTATATAAGGTAATGAGTCAGTAAAACTTTATCCTAAAAATGATTAGATAGATTTATGTTCTTTCCCAAATTGCATATTGAAGTGTAATTCCCAGTATTCTGGAACTAGAGGTGGGGTAATATAGGAGGTTTTCCTGTCTATGTGTTGCTTTCATTGGTTGAATAAAAAAACTGCCTTGGCCTTTTGATAGGGCAGCACTAAGGTAGGCAGAGTAGACAGAACTGAATGCTGAGAAGAAGGGCAAAAAGAGAGCCACCATGGAGCTGCTAGGTCAGATATGCTGAATTTTTCCCAGTAAACCATGACCTCGTGGTGAACACAGATTAATAGAAATGGGTTAGATCAAGATGTGAGAGTTAGCCGATAGGAGGCTAGAGATTATGGGCCAGGCAATGTTTTAATTAATACAATTTCTGTGTGATTATTTTGGGTATAAGATAGAAGGGCCTGCTCTCCTTACAACAGTGGGGTCCAGAGAAAATAGAAGAACACTGAAATATAATAGACTTTAGAGGAAGGAATAAGCAAAGAACTACGTATATGCAAACTGGTAGGTATGGACAGGTAAAAATGTTACAAATAAGTACAATATATGGCTTTCCCAACTTGTATACATATTACTAACAATAGATACTGAGGTCAACATTATAAAAATAAGGAAAGAAGATGTCTATGTGAGATGTATTTCTGAAATCATTTTAGTCATGGCTGTTAAATATTTGACTTGGAGATTAGATTTGGAGTTATGATTTTCTAATTTTCTGAAACATAAAAGTCAGTATAATTAAATCATGTATCTCACAAGAGTTGTTTCTGGACATAATCATCATTTGGCATGGCAGATTAGGTAAAGAAGGTTCTGTTCCTGTTGTGTGGTGAACATCATCTAATCCATTGGATTCCTGAATAAAGCAAATGCTGAACAAGAAAGCATTTGTCTTCCCTACATGAATCTGTGGGCAATTGGTTTCCTCCAGCCTTCAAACTCTGACTGAAACTCATATCAATGGAACACCTAGTTTGCAGGCCTTTGGGCTGACCAGTCTTGGAAATTCTTAGTTGCCCTGAATCAGCCAGTGTGTGTATGTAATTTATGTGTAATAAAAATTACGTATATTATTATTATTAAAACATCATATTTCTGTTTCTTTGAAGAAACCTGGACAATGTGGATGATCTTGGTCTTTCATATACTTCGATGGAATCAGACAAGTGTACTAGAAAGATACAAGTATGGGTCATGGATATAACTCCATGGCTAAAGTGCTTGCTGAATAAGCATTAAAACCTGAGTTTGACTCTTTGGAACCACTTTTAAAAGCTAGAAAGATACAAGTATGGGCTAGGGATATAACTCCATGGCTAAAGTGCTTGCTGAGGAAGCATTAAAACCTAGATTTGATTCTTTGGAAACACTTTAAAAAGCCAGACTTGATGGCGGCCACTTGCAGTCCCAGTCCTGAGCAGGCATAGACAGTTGAATGATGGGGCTTGCTGGTCAGATATCCTAGCAGAGTCACTGGGTTCCAGGTCAATAAGAGCCTTAGTATCATAAAAAATTTAAAATAATGAAAAATAAGATAAATGGCTTTTGAGAATTGATACCTGAGATTGTCCTCTGACTTATAAATACATGTATACATCTGTACACTGACATATGCGTGTGAACACATAAATTGAAACACACACAATCACAAAAATAAAAAGATGTAAGATATAGGTTGACAAATCCCACCAAGGAAACATTCACAAAAGACCCAGGAGAGTGGGAAAAGTAGCACATCAGGTTTATTAGCAGAGGTGAGAGGTGGAGGATGGCACAGTGGGGTTTAGGGAAGGGATAGGGAGATGGAGGGTGCCATCAGCTCACCCCCAACACAATCCGGAAGTCATCATTCCTATCTTTCTCTCTCTCCAAACCCTACCCACTAAGAGATCCTCTGAACAAAGAAATGAGTCAAAAAATCCCAGTTCTACATTTTTAGCAACTATTACAATTTCTCCTCTATTGTCATCAGCAGCCCAAATCCTTGCCTAAACACTCAGCTTTTAACCATACTTAGGCACAAACCCAGCTTGTGGCAGACATGTCACCACTCCTTGCCTACAACCTATTCTCCCTGCTTTTTAGTTCAGGTCACAACTTCTCTGACCTCAATCACTGAGACTGGAGATCTCACCCAGAAGTTGGTTTGGTCAAATAAACCTGCCATATCTTTTCAAATTTGGCTTGAACTAGCTTACTGCATTGGCATAGAAATTTATTATTGGGGGACAGAAAACCTATTAGTTGATGTTTCAAGCTATTTCCTATTTATTATAGTTCTTCAAACATTTACAAAACCTAGCAAAAGATTAATCAGTATGAATTCAACTACTTATTCCTTTTGGGATAATCCCTATTTCGTGAAGATACTGGAGATAGAAAACAGGTCCTGACTTGTCTAGTACCAAGTAAATATTCTTTTAGATGGTAGATAAGTAAAGATTCTTTTTCATCTCTGTCTCTTCAGTTAACTATAGGATTTGTGTCATAGAATTTAGTGAGGGGAAACAGCTCTGAGGTCTCAGGCTGACAGCCAGTTCTCCTAGGAAAAGCCTAGAGATTAAACTCTCTATGCCTTAGTGAACTGAAGGAAAAATAACCTTTACATAGGATTATTATAGGTGGTGAGGTGTGAGAAGGTCTCAGTGAACAATAGAAAGACTAGATGAGAAAGACCTGGGCCCGGTGTTTCCAGATTCTTGTCAGCATCTGAGAACTTAAATACAAAGTAAAAATCTGGAGGAAGTAAGCTCATTAGAAAAAAAAAGTACTGTGGGGAAAAAAGTGGTAACAGGAAGTATTATTTGTGGCAGGTCCAAAATGGCAGTGCAGGTGGCAATGTCCAAAACAGAAGGACTCTGACCAGATAAACAGAAGTGCTGCTATTGGGTAAACAGAAGCCTAAACTCAGGGTTCTCACAAGGCTGGTTTCTGTTTACCAGGAAAACTCACTACTGCCCCAGTGGTCAACAACCGTGGGCAAGGCCATCTAGTTCTGGATTCATCCTAACAGACTGCATCAACTCAGACTCCCATCCTGCTACCATATAAAATCTGTTTATTTTCCCATCAAGCTGCTGTCCTCTATTCTTGAAGGCCGACTGGCAGATTGTTCTACCAATAAACTTTTCTTTCTACCCACAGAGTGGTCCCGTTTGCTGATTTCACTGCACCCTCATAATTCCTGAGTTGTTCCTGGGCTAAGGAAGAAGAGGGAAAGGTAGAAAACTCTTCAAAGACCTGAGACTCTTCCAGAAGGTGTTCTATGCTGCCTTTCTATCCATATGTGAGGCTGTTGTTATGCTGTAGCATTAGATACATCATAGAAATAATTCTGAAAAACTAATGATGGAGAGATGATGCAAAGGGCTCTGTTGGCTGTATAGGTTCTAAACAGCTTGGGTTTGTTTGTTTTAACTGAGTGTGATTGTGTATGTTTCTGTAATGCAGCACTACTGTTTCTGCTTTTTTTTAATGATGCCTAGGTGGCCTCAGGGATCCTGTGCAAACTAAATATCACAAAACAACATAGTACCAAGTTTCTAAGTTTGGGGCAAATTTCATCTAAAATTCTAGAAGATACATCTATTTTGTATTATCTTCATACTTTGGATTCTACAAATAGGAAAACTGTCATCATTCTTGGTCTGAGATAATATTAGAGGCTACTGACTAAGAAAAATACACCACACTAAATTCTTTCTCTTGACACTCAAAGCTCCTCTGACACGCATGCCTGCTAATGGCCATAACCAATGCTGAAAGCAGAGGCAGCCAAACTCAAACTTATGTCACCTAGCCTGGAATCAGCATCATTGTCCAGTTTCTTTTCTTTTTTTTAATTTTTTAGCCATTAGAGGAAGGATTGTGGTACAGACATTGATCAATTAACAGGAGGTAACCACTAGGTCTTTCAGTACAACAACTAAATCAGTTCAATACGAAGATCAGCAGTCAATGGCGTCTGGAAGAAGAGATTTTTTGTTCTTCCTCACACAATTCAGAATCCCTTTTCTTGGCAGTATTCTGGTACCCACAGGACAAATTATCATGACTATGTGTCAACTGAAAAAAAGAGATGTGAGGTAGGAAGCACTTAGTAGGGGCTTGACTGACTGCCAAGCCCGTGAAAGTCTGGACCTTCTCCGTCCTAATACATTTTGCATTATGATTATAAGAGACATTTTCTGTTTTCCGTTTATGGCAATCAATTCCACTTTGACTAAATGCCAGAAAACTGAGACTATGATGGTAACCATCACATTGTGCAGAGAAAGATGGTGGTCTAAGATTAAATTAATTAATTATCTAATTAATTCATTAATTAATGAATTCATTAATTTGCTGATGATAGGAAAGAGAGCAGAAAGGGGTTGATGAGTGTGGAAGAAGCAGAGACCCTTCTAAAGAAACAGAGTGCAGGTCATAGGTGCTTCTTATCTCTTGTCCTTTTTTTGTTTTACTGAGATGACATCATTTTGGTTCTTGGGACAAACCACACCCTTATCCTAGCATCTGGAAGCCAAGGAATACCACAAAGCCACAGGGCACACTGCACAACAAACCTCACATAAGAGATTTATTGGGAGAGAAAAAAACAGGAGGATGGCTTCCTTTGCTTCAGTGAGAAACAGCAGCAAACTGAACAGGATACAGGGCTTATATAGAGCTTCTTGGGAAGAGGGTGGAGCTTTCTAAGGTGGAGATTGATGGGATTTCATGCCCATGGGTTGGGCTTTTTACTCTGTAGGAAGGGGACAGGATTCAGCAGTTAGGGTAGTTAGTCTGCAGGTGGATCCTGACCATCGAGGGAGGGGCCTGGCCACTCCTGTGGTTCTCGGGGCTTACAGTAAGAGCAGACTCTTAACCAGCTTACTCCATCAATCTTGTTTATTTTTCAGATGCTTGAGTTAGACCTGGAATCAGTATGTTAGTATCAGAGCCCCTCAAATCCCTAATGTACTTAAATGCTCCCAAGAAGCTAGATCGCAGCTCAAAAACATCCTCCCATAGACCTTCATTTCTGGTTTTTAAGAGTGATCTTATAACCAAAGAATCAAACTGTCCTTTTATCCTGTCTTGTGAGTTATGATATGTTATAGCGAATATGTGTGCTTATTGTGTGAGTGTATAAGAAGGGATTTTTAAAGAGAAAATATAAGGTTTAGAATCCTGAGTTTCTTTTTACAACTTTTACATTATTTTTGAGAGTCTTTTCACAGACTGATAGTTCTATGCAACAAATTGTGTTTGGTAAAGCTGTTTGCTTTAATTATTGTCAGTGTCCTCATGGCTAGACATGAGATTATCTTATTTTTTATTTATCAGTTCAGCCTGGCAAAATTTGATGTAAAATTTAATGGATTTGATGGACAAAGGCCATCAGCACTCTCTTCATTCAGAGAAAATGAAGCCTGCCACTCTCTGCAGACCTCTTTTGTCTCGCGAATCCTGGCATATTTCTAGACAGAAGAAACTGTGGCAACTCTTTCCCAACTTTAACGTGCAGCACTGTCCCAGAGAGTGCCTCTGAAACAAGATGCCAGCATTTTACCTCGGAAAATATGTTTGCTAGTTCTTTCATAAACCCACTAGCTGCCTTATCTTAAATGCTTCCAGGACATACTGGAGCTGAGAATGAGTGTTTGTGAACCACTGCTTTGAGACAGCCTGGTAGACGGGTTAGGAGAACCAACTACCACCCTGCTTGAGGAAGCAGAGCTCTTCCGTCCTACAAGTGACCTGTCTTTGTCATCATGTGTCTTCATCTATGTCTTCTGACCTTCTTTGTTCTTTTCAAACTTTATTTGCCTCTTGAAGGTCCTTCGTATTTCAAATTTTGAGGTTGGATTTTGACTTAACATAAACATTTTAAAAGGCATCATAGGGTAGGAAATGAAACTGTGTTAATTGATTCAAATCGCAGAGATCTTAATATTGATCTTCTCTGGCGTTAAGAGAGATAGCTTGGCGGATAAGAACACTTGGTGTGCTCTTCTTTTCCCAGCCATCACATGGTGGCTCACAACCGTCTGTGAGAAGACCTGGCGCCCTCTTGAGGAAGAGACCTGGTCAGTCGTCCTCATCAACTTAGACCATGAAACCCAATATGGACGAGTACAACAGAACCGCCACATACAGGCTGCCCATGCATGCTTCAGCATTGCCAGGGTCCTTAAATTTCAAATTTCAAATTCATTCACAAATTGGGTGTATTTATTTAATTCTGCCATCTTTAATTTTTAAGCTGTATTCTGTAGCCCTCAATGTTCAAGTTTTGCACTACTTTCTTTTCAAATTTGTGCCTAATTACTATGCAATTCTTGTTTGTAATATTGTAAATGCTATTTTTTTTCAAGTTCTATTTCTGACAGTTATTTGTAGACATTTAACTTTGCATACAGGTGGGCTCAGGGAAAGCAAAGGGAAGGTGGAAATTATGTGGTTATATTATAATCTCACAAAATAAAAGAAATATTTTTAATTAAAAAAATAAAAAGACACCCTGCCCCTCAACAGGATATAAAAATCCACTCCCAAAAATCTGTCTTGGGCATGCATTTACCTATACACATACACACAGATAAGCAAATAAAAATTATCGCATTTGTCTGATTTTGATATTAAAATAATGCCATCTCAGAGAAAGCTGGGAAATATTCTTAGCTCTTCCACTTCCTAGAAAAGTTTTCACATAATCAGAATTTCTTCTCCCTCAATTATTTAATTGAATATTCTAACGATGTAACTAGGACTTAAGAGATTTTCATGGAATCTTTTAATCATAAATTTAACTTCTCTAAGAGGTACAAAATGTCTTGAGTGATGCTGGTAAGTTGTGTTCATGCAAGTAATTTGTTCAGACAGAGTAGCAAAGAGAAAGCAAGCTAGGCAGCAGCATTGGCTTCTCCCTATCGAACTGCACATGTAATGTGACCAGCTCCCTCATTCACGCCCCTGCCGCAACTAGTCTGCTGCGAAGGGCTATCCCCTAAAACTGTGAGTCGAAATATACCTTCTTTTTAAAAACAAACCAGCAAAACAGAGGGAAAAGGATAAGAAAGAAAAGAATTTTTAATTCTTATTTGACTAATGAGTCATTCAGAAGTGCAATCTTTAGTATCAAAATAGAGATTTTTTTAAAGATATTTTATATTGATTTCAAATTTAATACTTTGAATAAAAATGTTTTGTATTGTTTGAACATTTTTAAATCTATGAGGTTTATTTTTGGCCTGGAATATCATTTATCTTTCTCAATGTTCTGTGTGCACTTAAACAAAATGTGTATTTGCTTCCCTTAAGGGGCTGTTATATCAATTACATTCAGCTGCCGATAGTACTCTAAAGGTCTTATATGTGTTTTCTGATATTTTAGTTTTCTATTACAGGGATATGCTTTAGTAAAAATACATTGGTGCATTTGCATATACGCACACATAGATATAATAATTATGGTTTTGAGGAAGTGTTTACTATGTAGCCTTGGCTGGTCTGGAACTCATTAGATCAGGCTGACCTCAAACTCACAGATAATCCACTTCTCTCCCAAGTGCTGGGAATAAAGGTATGTTGCCTTTAATGCCTGGCTCATTTGTCTATTTTTATCAGCAGTTACATAAATATTTTTTGTTTTTTTTTTTATATATCTTGAGCTCTAATAGATAAATTTCTTTCATTATAAAATGGAATTTTTCATTCATGGTAATACCATTTACTTGATAATATAATTAATTTAATAATAATTTGACCATTCTAGGTTTTTTATTAGTTTAATATATCCTTAAATCTTATATCCTCAACCTCTTTTGTTCTTTAAAAGCCTTATAATTGGATTTTATCTCTTCATAAAACTTGATCATTTATAACTTTTAACTGGAGTTTGATTTTCTTTTTACATTTTCTGTGAATTCTGTCTGGCATCATCTGAATTTATCTCTTATCCCATTAGCATATGTTTAATATTAGATAGTGTCATTTTAGCCTATCGATATCTTGCTTTTATTTTTATTTTCTTCTCTGAGAAATTAAGCAAGGAAAGTAAGATTTTGAAAAGAAAAAATAGAAACACTATAAATGAAGTGTTTAGTAAACCAAATGAAAACTGCACATGAGCATCATGTTGGAAAAAAAGAATATCGGGGATGGAAGACAAGGTTAAGGAAATACTGCATTCAGATATCATGTATGTGACGGGGGGGGGGAGGAGGGAAGGATGCACACACAGGTGAATGCATTAGGAACTTTGGTTCTTTAATGACCCTCCAGAACAGTGACTTTTATTAACAAATACAATCCGATATATTTCTTACTCTGAGATATACAGTCCTGGATATGACCCTCCCTGCAACTGGCTTTAGGGTCCTCTCTCAGCAGCCAAGAGTTTTACCCTTCACCTTTTGACTAATAAAGCTTTTTGCTTACATCCATCCCAATCTTCAAAGCATGAAACAAGAACAGCACGGCATAAAGAAGAATCTGCCACCATTTTAATAACCTAGACTTTTTAATATTTAGTTCATCCACACTAAGATTAAGTAAAAAAAATTTCAAAGTCAATCTTTACCATAGGTATCTATACACGATTTGCTGCTGCATTGATTTTTCTCATACAGAAAGAACAAAGGTCTTTTATCACCATATAGGGCACTGACAGCAAACCAAAATAAGCATTTCACCAATGAGTTCACTGGATTTGCTTAAGGTGCATGGGTGAGAAGTTATTAACAGACACCCACGTGACCTCGAGACAGCTGCATCACTCCAAAGAGTCACCTCATCATGGATGGCAACTTTATAGACTCAAATTTGAATTATGGGTTCACACCTTCAGTTTGCCTTCAACTTTTCCCATAAATTAGTATCTCCTAAGATCACTTGTAACTGCGGTTTGCTTAGGAATACCTATACCTGGAATACTATGTGAGGGTATTGTGACCCTCCCATCCCTCCTGTTATGGACGGTTAGTGGCTCAGTGAAAATTACCATAAACAGAACTCTCTATCTATTGTTTTGATTATTTTGTTGCCATGACTATAGATCTAGTGTATCCTATTCTCCAAGACAGTGATGGGATACCTGAGTCATAACCAGAGAAAGAAAGCCATACTACAAGTGTTCCATCTGATCTTCTCAGAAGCCCATGCAACTTTCTTCAAAGTAGATAACATTTGAAGTCATAAAGTAAGTCATAACAAATACAAAAGAATCAAAATAATTTCTTTCATATTTCAGATCATAGTGTAATATAACTAGAAATCAATAGCAAGAGAAACCACAGAAAAAGAGCAAACATAAAAATGTCCATATGTGACACAGTCCCATGTACAATGAATATACACAAGCAAAATATTTTTAATTAACTAAAAAAAATCAGAGAAATCTTGAATGATTAACTTGATATACTTTAAGGTCTTGGTTAAAAAAAAAAGTAATGCCAACTCAAAAGCAATACATGGAAAAATAGCAAAGATGACAGCAAAAGTTAATGGAAACTAAAAGAATAAAACAAAGAATCAAACAAGGAGCTGGTTTTCTAAAGCCATTAGGAAGATTGACAAACTCTGTGCCAAAGGAGATAGAAGAGCCCAGTTAATAAAATTCAAAGTTAAAAAAATAAAACAGGGAGAGTAGCAACAGTTGCCAACAACATCTATAGGGTATTAGAAAGTGGTTTACAAACATATATCAAAAATACTGGATAATCTAAGAAAAAAACTTAGTTCCTAGACACAGAGAACTTGTTAAAACAAACCAAGAGGACATAGACAATTTAAGTAGATCAACACCAAGCAAAAATTCAAAGCAGTACTTATAGTCTCCCTACTTAAAAAGTCCAGAACTGGAAAGATTCAGCATCAACTTTTACCAGACCTTTAAAAATGAGCTAGTGCCATTATTTCTCCATCTATTGCATGAAATAAAAAGGAAAGGAACACTATCAAATTTACTCTGAGTTCAGCAACTGAGGCCCTATTTCACAGGTCTACATAGAGCTTTTTCCATGGAGGCAAAAACATTCTGTCTTGTAAAATAACTCAGAACTATGCTTCCTAGAATCTCAGGAGGTTTCCTGATGACACCATTTCATGGCTAAGATTCCGATTTAAAAGTTTTTAAATGTGCTTGTTTATTCAAGAAAACACTTTTTTCTTTTTATTTCTGAGATTAGAATAAAATTGTATCACTTATCCTTTCTTTTACCTCCAAATCCTCCCATATCCTCCTCCTTTATTGTCTTTCAAATTAAACACACACACATTTTAAATATGAATTTTATTGAGTGAACATATTTTTATATAATTTAAATTAAAATAAAACCTTTGAGAGCTATTAAATATTGAAATATAAAAGCTGAGGTGTAGGTCACTGGTAGAGTTCTCAGCTAGCATGTGTGAGGCTTTGGCCACAAATGAAAAAGGAAAAGAAGTAGAGAAGAGGGAAGAAGAGAAGGAAAGGGAAACAGCATGGACACCAAAGCAGAACCAAGGCCAAACAATGCAATTGGAACACATAAAGAAAGATAACAGGATTCAACAGAGAGATAATGAGGAAAGATGCACCGACAATGGAAATCCAAAAAGGAAGCAGTGTTCATGCTTGTTCAATGTTACTTCATGAAATGCTTTCCTTTCTGCTGATGAAACCTAGATATTCCACTCATCTGGAGGAAACATTAGCGCCTGTTCTGCAGACACTCTCTCAGTCTGGAAGAAGCATCCAAGTGTGTTGCTCCATCTTGACTGTACATGGGCTATGCAAGCTGCACAGGCATATGGTAAGCAGGACTCTCCCACATAGACTAGGTATTCCATCCATGCCGGCCAGCAGATGTAAGCCATCAGCAAGCTTAGCAACCAGACCACTGAACTCAACAAATTCAACCCATCTTGACTTACAATCTGGCTTATAATCTAAACAATGAGATTAATTTCATACACGTGTAAAATACTTTAGAGAAAAAAAAACCTCACAAACTTAGAAAAAAAATCATCTAGCCAAAATGTTTCAGCATCTGTCCATTAAAGGAAGTTCAACAGTCACACAAAGGAAATGATAGCTCTACTCCAAAGGAGGAGTGGTACATCAACAATAGGTACTTAATGCCATAGGAAATATGGAAAGGAAGAAATCATGTATTACTGAGGTCATCCAGGAAAGCCTAACAGAGAAGGTGGTCCTGAATTGAGCCCAGAAGGACTCAATCAAAAATAGAGGGACCACAGCAATTGCATCAATGAAATAAGATTCACAGATTGGAACAGGTATGGGCCTGCAGGGAATGAAAAGCAAATCACACGAACCAAGTAGGAACTAAAGAAAGACCAAGTTCAAACTATGGCATTCCGGTTTGGAGAGCCCTAAGAAGCAACTAATTGCAGTGCAAAGCATCTGGTCTCACGGTGATGAGAACAACACCACGGAGTGATGCTAGAAGGATTAGTCTGATAAACAGGAGCCATGGTTGTAAATGCACCAGTAGGCAACCAGAACTTTCTATATCCGGTGTTGTGGAATATGCAAAAATGTGTTGTGTTTGTTTACACTGTGGAATATTTAACAATGCAAAGATGTGTAGCATTTGTTTCGCCTTGCCAACCTAAGGCACCTGATTGGTCTAATTAAAGAGCTGACTAGCCAATAGGTAGGCAGAGAAAGGATAGGCAGGACTGGTGGGGAAAGAAAATAAAGAGGAGAAATATAAATTTGAGAGAGAAGAAAATAAGGAAGAAAGAGAGGAACACGCCCAGAGCCAGAAGCCAGTCTGTCTCCAGGAAGCCAGACAAAAGAAGCAGTGAAAGTAAGATATACAGAAGGATGAAAGGTAAAAAGTCCCGAAGAAAAATGTAGATGAAGAGAAGCAGGTTAAGTTATATGAGCTAGCAAGAAACAAGCCTAACCTAAAGTTGAACATTTACAACTAAAAAGTCTATATCATTGGAGGCAGAGACTGCTCGTTTGTTTCCCCAGCCGCCCAGACTCAAATAATAACACAGAAACTATATTAATTACAACACTGTTTGGCCAATAACTTAGGCATATTTCTAGCTAACTCTTACATCTTAAATTAACTCATTTCTATTATTCTGTGTATCGTCATGAGGCTGTGGCCTACCAGTGAGGCTCTAGCTGATGGCTGGTGTCTTTCTCCTTCAACAGCTACGTGGCATCTCTCTGATTCTGCCTACTCTCCCTCTCTCCCTCTCCCTCTCCCTCTCTCTCTCTCTCTCTCTCTCTATANTCTCATCTGGCTATATTCTGCTCTGCCATAGGCCCAAAGCAGTTTCTTTACTAACCAACAGTATTCTTAGCATACAGAGGGGAATCCCACATCATGTCGAGATTTGGGAGCTGGTTGGTAGCCCAAAAGAAAGCCTGGTACAGTTCTGGGGTACAGATGATGTGCCAATATTTTCCATACAGATACTTGGATGAAAGCAGTCTAACATGAAAGAAGAAGGACAAAGAACTCATGGACACTGGGTCCTGAACAACAGTAGTTATAATAAGACAGTGAAACCACAAGAGGCACAGATCTTGGCTGCTTCATAATTTTGACCAGGGCTTCCAAACATTCTACCATGTCCCAAGAAATACTTTTCCAACAACATTGTCTATTCATACAGCTAGGAAAACATTAAGATGTAGAATAAATTTATTCCTCCAAGGATTCAGTGGGAGGTTAGTATTGTCAACACATCTCTCTATTCTTAATCTAATGTGTACAGTCAGACACGTAGAAACACTTTTAAAAATTGTGTCTTTGGGGAGTAGCAGAAGTAGAGAAGAATTTTCCCCTCCTATTGGCAAAAAAAAAAAAAAAAAGAGAGAGAGAGAGAGAGAATTTGGGATAGTGGGTGGTTATTGTGTTAGTCTTACTTCCCAAAATCTAGATGTCTAAGAACTGGACAACTGATTTGAATACAATACAAGCTAAGGAGAAGGGAATACATATGAAGTAGAGAATTAGATTTCATGAAAATCACCATATGTGAAGCCTCGGGCTAGTCACAAGTATAACTTGCACACAATACTGGCTGTGAAGTTTAAAAACAAAACAGCCAAGACTGCTGGCAAGGATGCTTAGCTGTTTATTACTTAGAAAAAGGTCATGATGTTCTCACAAATTAGGGACATGCTTTCAACCCAGCCTTTAATGGACTGAAGAGAACAGTGGCATCAAAGGTATAGGAAGGTCTGTTCAATAGACACAGCATAGGGACCACCCAGCACTTCAAGAAGAAAGGGAAGATGTGTGGGCTAAACTAACAGACCACACTACTGGGAAGAGAAAATGACTCAGGGCATCACGCAGTCATTCTCAAGGTTAGAATGCAATGCCGGACAATGCTCAGCAATCAGTAATTAAGGTCAAATGGAAATCTTAGCTCAGATTAGAACAAAGGCTGAATAGAGGGGGCAGGCCAGTGGATAAGCTACCCATACGACATTCTTTGATCAGATGGTCTAACTACTCCTCATAAAAGGAAGAAACTTTTTAATCAAAGTCTAGTGTAGCCCCTACAACTGCGCATACGGTTCATTTTGGTACACACCGATGCTTTATTTAAATGTAAAGAAACCATCCCCAGTCCTTTTCCAGCTGCAGATGTGTGTCTCTCAGATATATCCCATAGCTCTCTGACCATTTTCAGTGGGAAGAACCACTTCACTTTGAAAATTCAGATGCATTTTCAGGTATTAAAATATCCAGTCCAAGCTCACATCCTATAATAAGGTCCCCTCCCCCCACCATCCCGCAGCTCTTGCTGTGACCCCTTCACGTTACGTTGTTCACTTGAGCGAGAAGAGAACTCATCCCATTGTTCAGAATCCCAGACCAAATTAGCAGAGTTCTGAGCTCACCAGAACAAAACTCAAAAGCAAGTCTCAGGAGCACTCCAGCAATTCCAAGGATCCGGGTAATTTTTTGTCACAAAAGAGGGAATCTAAGAACATGAGACGATCCTGACTAATCATATTAAGTTTGACAGCAACTATATATCAAAATTCTAAAGCACTCGATGATTAAATCTAACAGCATGACACAGAAAACCAGGAATAGCATCATTTCTCATCAGTAGCTCAAAATGATCTTTCCAGCACTGACGGAGAGTGAGCAGCCCTCAGCCAGAACTCTGCATCCCCCGAGCTTCCAAAAACTAGTCAACGTGAAGACTTTCAACCATTGAGGCATTGCAAAAATGATAGCAAACAGTCCGTACTATCCAAAACATCAGTGGAATATTTTCCAACAGAAAGAAAATAATGCCAGGGGGCTGGTGAAATGGCTCAGCTGACAAAGCACTTGCTGACACAAAGAGTAAACATGGTTACAGCACCAATAATAAAAAGCCAGACACAAATATTGGAGTTCAACCTGATGATCAGAGAAGCAAAGCAGCCAAGCTACTAGAGAGCTCTTACCACTAAGAAATCTTCAGACTGAAAGAGGGAGTTCCTGTCTCATCCCACTTTATAGTTCTCTCTAGTGCTGGGATTAAAGGCCTGCATCACCACTGCCTGGCCCTATGGCTATCTAGTGTGGCTGCCGGGACTAAAGGTGTGTGCCACCACTGCCTGGTCTCTATGGCTGACTAGTGTGACTGCTTTGCATTCTGTTATTCAGGCAAACTTTATTTATTAAAACACAAATGAACTAGCACTACATATGGTGGCTTGAATATGATCCTGGAAACCCACGTAAAGATGGAACGAGGAAAATGAGTACACCTCTCACCTCCATATATGTACTGTGACTTGTGTGTGTCATGTACACACACACACACAAATACACAAATAATAATAAAAACCCTTAAAAAGAAATAAAATAATACCAGGTGGATATTTGAATCTGAAATTGAAGAAGAAACACTGGAAACACTAAAGAAGTAGATAAATAGGAAAACTTTCTCATTTTTCAAAATATTTTAAAACACAGGAAGTTTAGGGTTGGAACTACAGCTCAGGGGTACTTGCTGAGGGTTTTATCCCCAGCACCAGACAAAATAAGTAATAAATATTTATGCAGCTATAGATATATACAGATATGTGTAATTGATATTTAAAGCAAAGATAATGACAGATTTTACAATTTATGATATTTAGAAAGGTACATAAAAATAATAACAAGACGCAAGAGGTGATGTATATAGTATAGTAAGTTTTTTATATATAAAATGGTCTACTGTTATTTGGAGACAGACAGTAACAAACAGATTTTTTGTAAACCTATTAGAATAAAAAAATGACAGTTATAGATAAAATACCAACAGTAGAGATGGAATGCAATAAAAAAGTACTTAATCTAAATTTAGATAAAAAATGAAGGGCAAAGAACAGATGAGAGTAAAAGAAAAAAGAATCAATGCATATTAAACATATTAGGCATTAGTAAAACTCAAATTAAAACCACAGTGAGGCTCCACCACACATATAGAGGACAAAGGACACAGCCACCTTGAAAAGCAATTTGATCAGGACTTGAGAAGTCATTCAAACAATCCCACAAACCCAGCTGTTCTGGTCTGCAGGTTCATCTAGAGTTGTAGTCAAACACTTAGAGCTTCATTCATCCCCAAATTAAAAACAACTCCACTACTCACCAACAGGTGAATAGATAAGCCAAGTGTGAAATACAAGGTGGGGTGTGCTTGGCAATACAAAGCAGCAAAGGACTAAGACATCTGACAATACAGCTTGGGGCGGAGGGTACCTCAGTACAGGCAAGAGCTGGGCCCTGGTTCAGTGCACTTTTTGTGGCTGCACTTTCACAGAATACATGTGGATCTGAAGCTGTTTGACTTTGTCTTTTAAACACATGCCCTAAGTAGGTATAAACCACAAGTCAATAAGGGCTTATTGAAATATTCTTCTAAAGATTTCAGATGTAAAAAACAGTTTTATTATTTTTCTTTATGTAAAATTGTAGAAAATACAAACTATTCAATAGTGGTAAAAGTCAGTAATAATTCCTTGGGTCCTGCTGTAGAGTATACAGGGACATTGTGACTGTTTTTTGAAAATTTCTGCCAACAAAAGACATGAAATACCTTGGTTGTGATTCTAATGGATAAGTATTCATCAAGACTTTCAATTTGTACTTTTTAAATGTATACAGTTTGTTAGGCATAAAGTTCCTCCATGAAGTAAGTAGACTGAAATATGAAGACGCAACAAGATTTTATCAGGTAGTAGGACACTATCCTTTCACTTCCAAGCTCAGGAAATGCTCTCAGTTCAGAGGAACCTTAAAAACCCAAGCCACATTAGAAGCAAACACATCGTGTTACAAATTTTCAAAGATCTTAGCTTGTAACATGGTGTTTCTGACTGACTTTGTTCCAATGACTGTTGAGTATTCCCCTCAGCACTTTAATCTATGAATTCTTTGTGATATTGTCACATCGCATTCTTCCTGGGGCATTGTCTTAGTTATTTTTCTATTGCTGGGAAGAGAAACTATGATCAAGGCAACTTATAGAAGAAAGAGTGTATTGGTTTATAGTTGCAGAGAGTGAATGCATGATCATGACAGGGAGCACAACAGGGGCCAGGCCGGCATGATGTTGGAGCAGTAGCTGAGAGCGAGAGAGAGAGAGAGAGAGAGAGAGAGAGAGAGAGAGAGAGGCCATGACCTTTTGAAACCTCAAAGCCCACTCCTACTGGCATATCTCCTTCAACAAGGACACACCTTCTAATCCTTCCCAAACAGTTCTACCAACTTGCATTCAAACATATTAGCCTATGGGGACCATCCTCATTCAAACCACCAAAAGCATGTAACACAAACAAATGAATTATTTGTCAAATGAACTAAAAAATAGTCAAATAAATTATTTAGCGGAGTGACTTTCTATAAGAATTTATAAAACCATAACATGTACATACACACATCAACATCTGTTATAGAAAATGTGTCCTATTTGCCTTTAAATACTAAAGAGCATCATTGGAGTACCAGAAATTCAGATATTTGACTAATTTGTTCAAGCAAAAAAGAGGCCTATCTTTGCATGGTTAAGAAACCATTCTTATCCCAAACAACAGCATAGTAACATAGTGGTGCCTGAACCCATTATTAACATATCACTTTGGAATTTACAAATGGTTTGCATAAGCATGGTCTCATGGTCTCATTTTGGAACACCCTTTAACCACTAACAATTTCTAATCTTCAGGATTCACTCACGTATTGGTGGAAAGTTTCTAAACATCTCTGCTCATTAGCATTCTGTTAATCTGTTTAAAATGGTAAGAAAGAGCCACATTTTAAATGTGCACGTGCTCTCTCTCTCTCCTCTCCCTCCCGCTCTCCCCCCCCCCCTTACACAGACACACACCCTTATGGTTCTCTGTTGCAGATTTCTCTGATGCATCCCGAAGGTTTTCACTGATCACCTGTCTTCCCTCAGTCCCCAGATTCTGAGTTTTTATCTCTAAACCATCTCTCAACTCTCTTGTCCATCTTTTCGGTTCCTCTAGTCTGCCACCCACTGACTCTCCCTACCTACCACTCAGTGCTGCAGCTGTCCAAGAACCTACTTTTTTGTTTGTTTCTCATCTCTTATCATTTTATATTCTCTTAGATAGCCACATGAAGGCTGGAATGGGACCCAGGGACAGAGTGCCTGCCTGACATGCACAAGGCTGGAGGCTCAATCTACAATACTTTTTTTAAAAATTGAAAGTAATCTACATAATTACACTAACTTCATGATCCCCAAGAGTACTAAAATAACTCTTTGCAACCCCATCATGAACGCTCACCTCTCCACTGGTCCTTAAGGAAAACCTTGCAGAAAACAGGTCACATTCCCACTAAACTTGCCCTTTCTGCTGTGTTCTGGTTGTTTACTGGAATTTAATTCTGCTCAGTTGACTTGGAAGTAGAAGGGCATTTGTGGCACCTTCCCTCTCTCATTTTTCCATATTAAACCTCACAAAGAACTAGGGTTATGAGGCATCAGATGTTTCTGGAGTTCTACTTTTCTGTGTTATAAACCTCAAGTACATCTTCCAACTTCCTCAAATGTGCCTTCTCGAAATTCCAGCCAAATCCCTGTCCATCTAATCACTTGCTGTTGAAGTGCCACGCACATAACGACATGGACCTCCAGAGTTTAAGGGCCTCTGCCATCCCAGTCATTGGATGGAATACCAGATGACAGAGTATAGGATGTGGCAGGTTAGAATGCCTGCCCCCATAGGATGATGCCCCCAGTGAAAAGGCTAAGGTTACCTTTTTTTAATTTATTTATTTCTTTATTAATTAATTAAAGATTTCTGTCTCTTCCCCACTGCCGCCTCCCCTTTCCCTCCCCCTCCCCCAATCAAGTCCCCCTCCCTCATCAGCCCAAA
>NW_026067895.1:6200036-6285610 GCF_014885135.2 Alexandromys fortis
TGATAAGGCCTCTCTTGGGTATATTCCCAAGAGTGGTATTGCTGGGTCCATGGGTAGGTTGATCCCAAATTTCCTGAGAAACCTCCACACTGCTTTCCAGAGTGGTTGCACAAGTTTGCATTCCCACCAGCAATGGATGAGTGTACCCCTTTCTCCACAACCTCTCCAGCAAAGGCTATCATTGGTGTTTTTGATTTTCGCCATTCTGACAGGTGTAAGATGGTATCTTAAAGCTGTCTTGATTTGCATTTCCCTGATCGCTAAGGAAGTTGAGCATGACCTTAGGTGTCCTTTGGCCATTTGAACTTCTTCTGTTGAGAGATCTCTGTTCAGCTCAGTGCCCCATTTTATAATTGGGTTGATTAGCCTTTTACGGTCTAGTTTCTTGAGTTCTTTATGTATTTTGGAGATCAGACCTTTGTCAGTTGCGGGGTTGGTGAAGATTTTCTCCCAGTCAGTGGGTTGCCTTTCTGTCTTAGCAACAGTGTCTAAGGTTACCTTTGTGTTGTTATTTTCGTCAATTGGGCCAAAGCCTGAGAGGGACCCAGAGAGACAGATGTGCCTCCCTTCACCTCTCCATCGCCCAAAGGCACGGGTGCCTTTCCTCACACCGAGCCATGTACTTGGAACTCTACGGTCCTTCACACAGCTTGTTGGAAGTGGCAGAAAGGTAATATGTCATTGCTTGTCGTTGTTTCACCTCTAGCCACCATGGTGAGTGACTACTGGTCATTGTCTAGAGCCTGGCATGTTACAAGGACTCAATTACAGACACACTCATTACGATGCTCTGATAGTCCATCAACCAAAAGAGGGAAAGCTATCATCCTTTCCTTGAAAAGCCTAACTGAATTCTACAAAACTGCTTTCATTTGCTTGTTAAATTAATTTGCATCTGCTTCACTTATTCATTCCATTTTTAATTGACAAAGAATAATTACATATGTTATATATTCATGGAATCCAAACTGATGCTTACATTATGCCTATTTTATTAAGTGTAAACCAAACATAATTATCATATAAAACATCTGGAAGACAGCCAAGTGTTTATGCTGATCTTTCTGTAGTTGGGTTCTGTCTTTTCACTGGAATGTTCTAAAGCATTTTTCTGTAAATTTTATACATTTTGTACAACAGCATATTACATCCTTAATCAAAGTTATTAAACTTTAAAATATATTATTGTGTAGAAAAATTAGTAGATGAAATACAATAGAAAGCATTAACCATAAGCAAGAACAGCCCACTCGACCACAGTGGAAGAAACTCAGTTGTAAAACCCTTGCCTGGCAATCGTGGGGCTCTTGGTTTAGATACCCAGCACCACATTTGAGTAAAGAAATTATTAATTCTGATACTACTTGTTAAGAAGATGATTCAGAGAACCCAAGAATCTCCATTACGAGGATTTGAAAGTATTATTGGAGAGCTAATAAAAGCAAAACAAAACCAAAAGTCCTCCAACACCCTAACAAACAAAATAGCGTCAGAAGCCTGAGGACCCCAGGTTCAAAAATTTTACCTGAGATGTGAATCTTATCTTTAGTACTAGGAAATCAACTCCATGCTGCTAAAAGTTAATACCTGACTTTGTGACATTTTTCTAAAGATTTCTAGGAAAGATTTGGCAAACTCTCTCTCCTCTCTCCTGCTGCCCTGCTCTCTCTCTCTCTCTCTCTCTCTCTCTCTGTTCTTTTCTGAAAGAAATAATTTCAGTACTGATGTGCCTATGATTCTCCAAATGTTGGACGTTAATAAAATGGCTGAACATATTAAGTAGGCTACTGCTCAGATCCCCAAGATACCAGCCAGAGGTTGGATAGTTTTCATAGATTATCTCTCCATGAGGTCTCAGCCTTCACTCTTAATTCTAAGATTAAATGAATTAGTTAATAACAAGACTAAAAGCATGTCCAGGTTTTTGCCATTTGAAAATTCTACCAGTTTGTCTTTAGGGGAACTTAAATACTGCCAGAAACAGATCAAAATAAAAGCTAGTCAACACTTCAAAATACAGACAGACCTCATGGCCAGTGGCAGCTTCTCATCTCCATCCATAACCCCCCAATATGTGATTTCATGTCTCTTAGCTTTCTCTGTCTTAGTCTGTTTTCTGTTCTTAGCCGCATTTAATTACGGACATTAATGTGTAAATCTAAGCAGCCTAGGTACTTTGCAAAAAGCCCTCATGATGATCTGACCATAGATAGGTCTCTGCTACAGAAATCCTGTGAGCTGCCTCACCAGAATCTCATTGTACATTGCTTCCTCCCTGTCTTCCTGAACATAAATACATGTGGCCACTTTTGCCAGTAGAGAAATTGGACAACCATACAAGAAAAGACATTGAAGATCTATTAAAAATCTTCCCAAGTTCTCAAGAAACAAAGGAATTCAACCACAGAAAAACAATGAGGGGCTAGAAATGCTGAAACAAAATTTGGAAGCAAACATCTCCTTCTAAGCAATATACAGACTTTCACAGAAAATTATTTTGAAATACCTTTTTTGGGTGGCATCCTGGAGGTGTCCAGTCAGAATGTCTCCGTGGGGGGCTTGCTGGGCAGAGTGGGATTGCAAGTTGAAGGGCAAAACTTTCAGGTTTGATCTAGAACCTCTACACACTGCCTACGGCCTGCCACTGAGTCTCCCTGGTGCCATTTCACAGTCTTGAAATGTAAGAAGGCACTAATTTCCTCACTATTAAAATTTCATGGCTGTTTAGTTTCCCATTTAAGGATGAAGTACTCAGGTCAAAAGTGTCTGTTCGAGAGCTTCACACTCAAAATGAAATTAGTGTGATCCTCTATGTCATATTCAGTCTAAATCTGTCTTCTTTCCATTTAAGCCTAGACTTCCTGTCTACTTTGTAAAGCCCAGGGCTTTATCCTAATTACATATAGGGAGGGCCGTGTCAGTTCACTCTCAGAAAGGTGAGAAACACTAGCCGCCAGGTATACTTGGTAAATTAAATGAGTAAGTAACGAAGCTGCGCCCACACCTGGACTCCAGGTCAAAGGGGCAAAGCTAAGAGCACTCCGCTTCACAAATGTCTTTAGTGTGCGGGCATGGCATGACACACTGTACCCCTTTCCTCAACTTTTGTGAAACTCTACTCCCCCGAACATGAGGAAATAGTCTCAGAGCGGGGAGGGGCAGAGGGGGTATAACTTTTTTCTCTCTCTATTTAAAATTTCTCATGAGAAAGAAGCCAACTACATTTTAGAATGACAAGGTTTTCTGCCACTGAAAAGAATGAAAGGGACAAAACGTGTTGAAATGGAATGTTGCAAAAGCAGCTGGGTTTTGAGCCCGAGGACTCCAGCATTCTCTGGTTACTTTGGTGATAACAGGCCTGGTGTGCTGACCTTGGCAAGAGGAAGCGATGTTGTGAAATGGATCCTGTTGGCACATGTACACCAGAGAAGCCTTGCAAATTGATTTCTGCTCACATATGATGCTTCTGGAAATCAACAGAGTAATGTGCAGACGTTAACAAGCTCCAAACGACAGCTCGAAATCAACTTCTGCTTATAAGAGAGCTTCTGGATGGTTCCTTTGCTGGGCACTGAACTGGGATTGTTAGACAGCTAACAGACATTCGGGGTGGCTCTATAAAGAGATGAGGTTCTATTGCAGACTATCTGACTTATAATCTAGACTGAGAGTAATGTAGAACTTGACCTGACCCATATTAATAAAAGCATAAATACAAAATGACTCTAAAAGCTAGTCTAACAAAAGGTAATGAATGTATAAATTAACAAAAGGTGCTCGACAAGCTTTGCTCCTACAAAATTATAATAGTGAAAAAAATTGTAGCGATAATGGAAAAATATCTGAAGATAATTAAGCTACATTAAGGTAAAATATCTGTTAGTCAACATGTTTCAAAGTAAACTAAAGTGGGAGCTGTCGTGTACAGCCCACTGCAGGCCACAGTATTAGCAGAAGAAATAAAGTCTGTCAACATGAGCAGGATGAACCTTGCAACAGGAGAAAACAGAATAAGGTGACCTGAAGCCCCAAAAGGAGCAGAATCATAGGTCACTTTAAAGAGACTCTCAGCCAGCTCTCACAAGAAAGGAGCCCAAGCTCAATCTTAGGTAGTAGAAATCATGATGACTACAAAAGTGACTTTTAGCTTTTCTCTATTTGAGTGTTAAAACAGAAGTTTGGTGATGCCAAAAATGGCAATGGACGGTATCTTAAACAGTCTGCATGGGGAGTATGTCTGAGCTCAGCTTCTCTGGAAACCGATTCAACAATATCCGATCAAGCTGGACATTTGCTCTGCCATGAAGACTGTCCACAGAAAATTCTCCCACATATTCAAGAGAAGGCACTATTCACAATATGGTAAAGATATTAAAAACACAGAGACAAAACATATATCTATAAACTAACAATTTAAGAACATTAAACAGAGCAGAATGGAACCTAATAGTAAAAATGAACAAACTGATAAGTCAATTCAAAAACTTTGTTTATAAACACTAATTGCATAGAAGAGAAAATACTACTTAGGAAAAGAAGACAATAGTTGCAGACACACTCCTTGACATCAAGACGTCACCAGACAACTGTAGTAAACATAGTGGAGTACACACTGGCCTTCAGATATGCAGCAAAACATGGAGACTCTGGAGTCCAGAAATACACCCACGCATATACCGCTAAGTGTCCCGCAGTCAAAGACAATATTGTTGAGCAATGCTAGTCTTTTCAAGCAAGTGGCTAGAAGAATTCAACATTTTAGTTAATAAAAAGCTCAGCTTTGTGGCAGGAACAGATAGATGTAGAGGCCATGGAGGATTGCTGCTTATGGCTTGTTCCTCATGGTTTCTCAGCCTGTTTTCTTATAGCCAGATACAACCATTAGCCTGTGAGTGGCACCACCCACAATGAATGGGCTGCATCTTCCCGCATCAATCACTAAGATAATGCCCTACAACCTAACCTTCTGGAGGCGTTTTCTCAATTAGAGTTTCTTCCTCTCGGATGATATTAGCTTGTGTGAAGTTGACATTAAACTATCCAGATCATATGTTCAAGGCAGTGATTGGTGGAGCTGGATGCTGTTGATGAGTTCAGGAAACTCTTCATTCAGTGTCCTACAGACCAACACTAAAACCATAAGTCCTCATAAAGGCTTCTCCTGAGTAACATTTTAACACTTGTGCTCTCCACGATGGGTGGAGTGCTGACCTGGAAATATGACAGACAAAACGGGCTTCCACCGCAATGCCGCTGGTATCAGCATCCCCAAGGCAGACAGAGAGTGATTTTCATCAGCTCCTGGGACCATCAGTTCCTTGAGCCCTCAATTCAGCAAACAGCTAGAGGTAGCAGAATAGCTCCAGAGCACAGACGCAGAACCTGTCTGGAAGGCTGCAACTGCAGAAGCTAGTTGTGAAATCTGAGGGCAAAAGAGCGACAAGGGCTAAGGATTGAAATGTTACAATCCACAGCTTCTGGAAACCACCAAGGGTTAAAGATGAGGATCCTGCCCCCAAAGCTAAGATGCTGAAACACCAGGTACCAGGTGCCTCACCAGCAACCAAAGCCTGGAACAGTAATCCTCTAAGCTGAGCATCTGGGCTGTAGGCACAATTCGGAAAGTTTGGATTGGATCAAGAAGCCCCTAGTTTTTAGGGCCTAGAGCAATAAGTACTTGTCTGTAAAACCCAGAACTTCCTCTGACCTTAATACCTAGATTTAAGTCTTTGTTTTTTAAACTTTGGAATCATAGCTTTTGGTTCTTTGAGCTTAGAGCCTCTGAGGTTACAAGCCTCAGGTACTCAAGGGTCGAGGGCTACCAAAACTAGAGAACTGATTCCTTGCTTATAGGCTTTTTCTTTCCATCCAAATAGAGAAGACTTGGTGATTTATTTATAAAAGTTAATTTCAAATGTACCGCAGACCAAATATAAGACCCACCTCTATAAATTTCCTAGGAAAACACACAGGAAACTGAGAAATGCGGGGCTTTCTTGAAATGTGAAATATTCAAACAATAAAAGAAACACTAAACTTTAAAATTCAGAACCGGTGCTTTTCCCAAAACCCTGGAAAGGAAAGGAAAAGATAATCACAGATGGGGGAAGTGTTTGTGAATTAAATGGCTGACAAGGAACTTGGCCAATCCCTAAAGCTATGAGAACACACAGCTCAATAGAAAACGTGTAGGAGATTTAAACAGGTCTTTGACCAACAGAGGGAAAAGTGAACGCAAATAAGTTCAAGATAACGGTCCACTCTCTCAGGGACTGTTATCTCCTGCTGTCTCAGGGGAAGCAGCCTCTGTGAGGGTTAGTTCCGTTACTCAGTTTTTTGCCTCCACACAAGTCAGACAGATCCTCCCTGCTCCCATGTCCTACAGCTTCATGAGCGAGGCTATGACAGGTTCTTTCATTTCCTATTTAAAATTCTTCCCCAATTCTGTCAGTTCAAATGCCAAGTATTCTCTAGCTACCATAGTTTCTAATACTGGGCCCTTTTTACAGGTCCCACCTGTATATTGGATCACAGATACCACCCCGCCCCCATTATTTTCTATTAAAGGTCAAATCCTATGGATATCTTCTTCCACTTGTATGAAATTCTTATTCTCTAAATCTTCGCATGAGTTCTAAGTTCTTGAGTCTCGAGGAGGGCTTTCAGAACAGGTCTAGCACAGGGCCTTTCCCCTTTGGCTTGCCAAGACATAAGACATGGCAAACGAACATACTAACTTATCCTCTTGTTTATCTAATTTATTTGCTAAATCATAGAGAAAATGTTTGATGTTAGCCATAGCTCTTTTTCTCATTGTACACTAATGAGTTCTTTTGCACAAACAAGTTCCTGCTTGGCAACCATCTCTTCCACAGACACATTTTTTTTTTAACTGCACACAGTGGTGACCAGACAACTTTCACCACTGTTTGCTGACAGTATCAGTCTTGCTGTTACTTCAAAGACTGAAACATTTTTTCCTAAACCTTGAATTATATTAAGGGTCTCTCAACACTTACAAGGTGGACCCAGCTCATGAAGCAGGCATGCCACATAGATGAAGACTGCCAAAATAAGGATCCCCTTCCTCCTTTCTCCCTGTTTCACATACAGATACTACATGATGTGGGAGTCCCCTCTGTGTGCTATGATTACCATTAATGAATAAAGAAACTATTTGGACCTATAGCAAGGCAGATCTTAGGTAGGCAGGGAAAAATAAGCTGAATGCTGGAAGGAAGAAAGGTGGAGTCAGAGAGAAGGCATGGAGACGCTGGAGACAGATCTGTTGAAACTTTGCTGGTAAGCCACAACTCGTAGTGATGCACAGATTACTAAAAATGGGTTAAATTGAGATGTAAGAGTTATCCAATAAGAAGGTAGAGCTACAAGGATGGCACAGGAGCAGCCTGCGTGGACACCAAGCCTTCTTCATGTCTGCACTGCACCCGACAGACTCCTTCTGTGGTAGTGATGGTCCATGGGAATGACCTTGTTCTAAGTTGGTGTTCCTTTAGAATTCATATATATGCTTTCAATAAAAAATGATGTAACCGGTAAAAAAAGAAGGTAGAGCTAAAGGGCCAAGCAGTGTTTTAACTAAGTTTTAATTAATACAGTTTCTGTATGGTTATTTTGGTTCTGGGTGGCCAGGACAAACAAGCAGCTCCTTGCAACAACTACAATCCCCAATGACTCAACCTTAGCTTTATGTTTCACTATTCACATCAGGAGCCATGTAGTTGTTGCCTTTGCAAAATGGTATACTACCACACCACACACACAGAGTTAAGAACAGCTCTAAAAGAGTTCTCTCTATGGATAGACTACCCTTAGGCTGCTCAGTCTCAGTAGTATGTCATAATGCCCATAGCCAGGACCACACACTCACTGTTCCCAAAATTGTTTCTATCAAATACTTATTTGGGTACCAAATATTGTGTGACAGACTTCCTGGGGAGATACAACACATGCATGTCTATTCAGTCACGAGAAAGAATGTACCATCACCATCACACAATGCAAAAAAAAAAAAAAAAAAAAAAACCAAAGGGCTCTAGGAAGGAAGATTATGGCTATAACTTCCTTCATAGTAAAATCCCAGGTACCCCAAACAACCTCATGGGCAAACCACAACAACTCAAACCAAAGCAGTAGATGACAAAGCACAGTAGAGGCAAGAGCTAGAATAAATGCACACTGTAAGGACAAAACAAAAACCAAAGAAACTGCTGATTCCAAAGAATAAATAGAACTGACATAGAACTGATATATTCTCACCCAAACTTACAGACACAAGATACAAATTAATAAAGTTAAAGGCATAAAAATTCAACAGACACTACTAAAACCATATGGTCACTAGAGATCTCACTATGTAGCCTTGGCTGGTATGGAACTTGCTATGTATACCAGGCTGGCCCAGACATCATGGAGATCTACCTGCCTCTGCCTACTTACTGAGTTCTGGGAAGAAAGGTATACATTCCTACTCCAGGGCAGATCTTTTGAAAATGTACACTTCAGAGAACTGACAATCTTAATTAAAAAAAAAAAGAAAGAAAAAAATTGATAGATTTCTAGACTTACAACCAACACCCAAATTGAAATAAGATGTTACAAACTACTTAAAGAGATCAATATAAGAAACAAGATTAAAGTTGTAATAAAGTTATCTTCCAACAAAGAATATCCCAGAATCAACAGATTCACTGATAAATTGTACCAGCTTTTAAAGAAAAGGAAAAGAGTAAAAGATGCAATATTCCTGGAACTATTCTATGAAATAGGGGTAGACACTTCTAAGCTTGTTCTACAAAGCCAATATTACCCAATACCAAAAGCATATAAAGACACAACAAAAATAATAAAATATAAGCCTATATTCTTTAAGAATATGCACAGGAAATCCTGAATATTTAATACTTGACACACAGTTTACTACACATATTTCAATGATAATGCTTCACGGTTTTATTCTTTGGTTGGTTGGTTAGTTAGTTTTTATCAAGACAGGGTTTTTGTGTGGCCCTGGCTGTCCTGGAATTAGCTCTGTAGACAAGATCGGCCTCAATTTCAGAGATCTATCTCCCTTCTTCTGCCTCAAAGTGCTGGGATAAGGCGTGAACCACTGTTGCCTAGCTGTTCAACAAGGGTTCAGCAAGGAATACTGGGATAATTTCATATTCACAAACTCATCAACAAAAAATACATGATCAGATTCAAAGCAATAGTTTCATGCTCAGCCATGAAGAAGAAACTGTGTCATATTCTGAGATATATATGGAAAAATGGTTTATATTATATAGAATAAACCAGTTACATAAAAACATGTGTTGTTTAGCTAGACACATGAGTAGATGAATAAAGACTTAATGTAAAATGGAGACTTTTAGACACATTCAAAGTAAAATGTAACAGAGCTGGGAAATATGATAACAGCATTTATTATATGCATGTATAAAAATATCATACTGAAATCAGTCATTTTGCACAGTTAATATAAATACATTTTACATTAGGAAAAATTAATCCAAAGTGAAAAAGGCAAACAAAAATTGTTTGAAAATAAAACATCAAAGAAAACAATGAAGCCAAACTCCAGAGCAAAAGCAATTAAAGCGATAAATAAAATGAAACAACCATAAACACCCTAACCAACAAACCATGAAACTCACTGTGTCATGGTTCCAACGATTGGGAAGGTCCGGTTCATCAAAACCAGTGCTGGGGTCCAGCTCCTCTCCAACCAACAATAGCGTCTCCCAGCCCTGCCAGATATGCTCAGGGGTCTATCATTCCTCACAATGGTTCTTTGTGATGTCACAGCAAGGGAGAAACCAATCCAGCTAGGCACAAACTAAAGCAGTTTCCCTCACCTTCCTTCCCCAAGAGCTTCACTGGTTCCATTTCCCATGATTATGATCAAATACTTACCAAGAAGTAACAAAGCAGTGGCTGATTTGACTCAGAATTTCAGAGGACTGGGAAGACACTGCTGTGAGTGGAGCTGGTGGCCCTGGGAATGTATCTGAAGCAGTTGGTGACATGATGATTAGGGTCCTATTTTCCTAGTCACCCCAATTCTTACTGCTACGATTCTACCTCCCGAGAGTTTCCTTATGCCCCCAAATGGCACCACCTGCTAGTGATCAAGCATTGAAACACACGAGATGTTATGAGGACTTTTACATACAAAACACAAGAACATTTTAACTTATAAGTATAGTAGTAACATCCCAAGCTTGTTTGCACATGTCTTTTGTCCCAGCACTTGGGAAGCAGAGGCAGGAAGAGCTCTCTTGAATTTCAGGATAGCCTGCTCTATATAGTGAGTGCCAGGCCAGCCAAAGTTGCATGGTGTTTGACAAACAAAAACAAAACAAACAAAAATAGTAGCAACAATGAAGACAGACTAAGTTTTGTGCTTCCCTGGGGTATGGGCATGGATATTGAGAAGAGAGTGAACATATAGACTGATTCAATGGTCTCTTGACTTATACCTGAAAATTTTGTACAGACTTTGCCTTCTGTAGACCACATCATCATTCTTAAGTCATGCTACTGAATTCCTTTTTCTCAAACTCATATTTGCCGGGCGATGGTGGCGCACGCCTTTAATCCCAGCACTCGGGAGGCAGAGGCAGGCGGATCTCTGTGAGTTTGAGACCAGCCTGGTCTACAGAGCTAGTTCCAGGACAGGCTCCAAAGCCACAGAGAAACCCTGTCTCGAAAAACCAAAAAAAAAAAAAAAAAAAAAAAGAAAGAATCAAACTCATATTTATGAGCATCAATAAGATGGTAGTTCTACCCTCAAGACACCCAAAGGCATGTCTGATCAGTGATATGTCTAATAAGGTGAGGAGAGGAAAGACCCTGCTCTAAGGCAATTTTTAGTAAACAAAAAGACTGGGGGTAAGTAACAGAACAGGTGAATATGATCCAAGTGAGGCCATAATGATATTCCTTATTTTATGTAGGTAACATATATTAACAACATTTTAAAATTAAACAAACAAACAAAGCACAGCAAAATGTTGACAGGGACTGCTGTCCTGCCCAGTCCCTCAGCCATTCAGTCACATTTGTAGACAGAAGTTTCTGCCCAGCCTGGTCCGGCAGCCATTCAGTCCCAAACAGATAGACAGAGGCTTACATTAATTATAAACTATTTGGCTTATTCACTTATTATTAACTAGCTCTTATGATGTAAATTAACCCATAATTCTTGCCTATGTTTAGCCCCATGGCATGGTACCTTCTCCCTTTTCTCAGTGAGGCATTCTCATCTTGCTTTCTCTATAGCAAAAAAAAAAAAAAAAAAAAAAGGCAAAAAAAAAAGTACTTGAGAAAAAGCTCAGAGAAAAATGGATGATCATTAAACATTAAATCAGAATACCAACCAGACCCAATGAATCAGGAAACAATGACATTGATGTCAAATCAAATCACCAGTATTCAATTTCAAAAACTGCTATGCAAATCTATCAGAATCAAAGTAAATCCAGTCCCTGTGCAGCCAACTGACAGTTTCTCTGCTGTAAAGTCAAGACCCAGCCATAATCATGTTTATGTAGGTGAGCATCTGCCATCCCCCAACGGCTCTTTGTGAGGTCACCACAGAAGTGGACCAATCATAGCTGGTCACACACATCGCATAATTTATTTTTCACATGCTGTCTCCCAGGAATGTTTTAGTTCTTCTCTCATGGCTGTGACCAAATCCATGGCAAGAAGCAGTTTAACAGAGGGAGAGCTTATTCTGGCTCAGGATTTCAGAGGATGTGGACGGCGTTGTGGGACGGCATTGTCGTGGCAGGAACAGTGACTGAGAGATGGGGTCTGAAACGCAGGTTACACGGCTTTGGCAAAACCCATTCCTTCCACTGACTCAACTCCAGTCCCAATAGATTCTGCCTCCCAAGAGTTTCCTTACTTCCCAAAACACCACCACCAGCTGAAGACTAAGCTTTCAAGCACATGACAGGTCATGAGATCTTTCACATTCAAACCATGGGGACATTTGGACTGTCATGATAATTACAGTAGTAACAAAGAAGACAGACTCGGAAAGCACCGCTCTTCCCTGGGTTATTAGAAGTGCTAGTGACATGATAGTGAACTCACCTTGAGCCATGTCCTTTTCACTCTGATCCTAATTCTGTGGAAACTTTGCCTTCAACAAAATTCGTCTCTAATACTCAAGATAGATACTCAGTTCCTTTCTTGCTATTTATGGGCATCAAAAGGAAGGAATCCTCTGCATGACACTCATGATGTAACAGAATGTGCTTCTGCTCAAGATACTCCAGGGTATTTTCTCTAATAAGGACATGTCAGAGGGACATGCTGGCTGCCGGTGAACTGTTAGGTACGTGGAAGGACAGGATGGAAGTAAGAGCAGCTATATAGATACGTTCAAAGGGTCTGCCACAACCACAGTCGTTATTTACTAAAAGAAGTTTTAAAATAAGCAAGTAAAAAAGTCAAATAAAAATGCATATTTAACAAAAGTGAACTAATCATACAAAACTGAAATGAAAGCACAAATGAAGCTAAAAACCAAAATTAACAAATCAAAATATGACCCAAGCTGACAAAACAAAACAAAACAATCAGCAAACAAACTCACCATGATTTTTGTTAAAACAGATTACTGATGTCTGTTTCCAAAAGATGAATAATACAGGAGCCATCAGAGCCAAGGTTTAAGCCAACTGCTTTGTAACAACCAGCAACTTCTCTGCTGTAGAAGACACCCAGCCAGTGTCTTAGAAGCCCTAGTGTTTCTCATTCCTCACAATGGTTCTTTGTGATGTCACAGCAAGGAAGGAACTAGTCTAACTATGCACAAGCCAAAGCAATTCTTCTTACTTTCCGTCACCAAGAACTGTTATTTCTCCCATGGCTGTGACCATGGCAAGATACAGCTTAAGAAAGACAGAATGTTTTGGCTGTGGATCTCAAAGGGCAGGTAAGGACCTGGTTGTGCCCACTGATGGCACAGGCAGCAGGAGAGTAAAGTCCCTGGTTTACTGCATTGGCAATCCCCCAGGCATCCCATGGTTCCAATTCCTCCAACTCAACTCCATACCCAAGGCTTTCTCAACTTCCCCTAAAAGTACTGCCAAAGAAACAAAAACCGATTGTAAAAGTGAGTCCTCTTGACAGGTGGGGGCAGGAGGATAGGCAGGAAGACAGGCAAGGTTATCTTCAGTTATATAAAATAAAATAAATATAATAGATTAAATAAAAGTGAGCACTATTTTTATTTTCTATGTGACTTACATCACTAAGGTATCAGGAAATACCACTCACTAGTTTTGGACCACAGTACACATATAAATTTGAGATCAGCAACTGAGGGGCTGGGCTGGAGCTGTGTCTTCCATGTTCTTGAAAGTCACCTTGTCTTAGGGTTGTTACTGCTGTGATGAAACACCATGACCAAGAAAATCCGGGGAGGAAAGGCTTATTGAGTTTACACAGTTCCTCGTCAAAATAGAAACTCAACCAGGTCAGGGGTTGGGAGCAGGAGCTGATTCAGAGGCCATGGAGGGGTACTGCTTACTGACTTGATCCTTGTAGCTTTCTTATAGATTCCAAGACCATCAGCCCAGAGATGGCACCACCCAAAATGCATCGGGCCTTCCCCCATTAATCCCTAATTAAGAAAGTGCCCTATAGGCTTGCCTACAGCTGGAGCTAATGGAGGCATTTTCTCAATTGAGGCTCAATCTTCTCTGATGATTCTAGCTTGTGTCAAGTTGACATAAAACGAGCCAGCACACACAATGTGCTATCCGTTATTTTGGCATGTTAAATGAAATCCCCACAGGGACCAGAAAGAATCAGATATACAACATATATCAAGAAAACTGGATGGAAAGTTTACAAAAGGTCAAGAAGGACTTTTTCTATCAATAAAAGGCTCAAATAACACCAAGGAACAAAACAAAACAAAAATTCTTCACATCATGATGCTCAAATCTAACCTGAATCTTTACTCAAAATGAGTAATTGAGGTTTGGGGCATATAGAATAGATATCAACACACATCTGAAGAGAGTATGGGGGATAACATGGAGGTGTCTGGAGCACATCTGAGTGAGAGAACATGCTCAGTTGGGCAGATGTGCCCACAGAGTGAGTAGAACATCAGGAAAAGCCACATAGAGACTTATGGGTCCATATCTGGAGGCATCGGATCCCTCTGTGGTAGGTCCATGTGCACAGTTCTAAGGGAGGATTCTACTTCTCTCAACCCAGTTTTAGAAGCTCCCCATCAAAGCTGATCATCTCCAGTTATTTCCTGAAGGAAAAGTTTCAGTTTGGAGGGCACGCTGGAATTTAGAGGAAAGCACCATATAGCAGACCACCCTCTCCTCTGGCTCTTGGATTCTCTAAATCTTAAAGCAAATAATACAGATGTTCATCAATGGCTAAAAATTATATGACAATAAGCCCTTTATATCCAGCAAGGCAACCATTTTTTTTTCTCCAAGCACACAGTCTCTACCTACTGATTTTGCTGTGTATGGAACATTACTTGTCCAATCTCCAGTGAGAGATATGAACTGAATCCCTTTAGAACTAGGTCAATAACTTTGTTAGCATGGTTTGTTCTCCAGCTGTGAATAAACTTGTCTAGAATTGCTGGCTGGAAAGAAAAATAAGACTCTGTACTGTACAAGATCTATTCAGTCATTCAGGAGCCCTGCAATGTAAGAGATAGAAAACAACATTGCATACTCATTAAAGAGAAACAAATCTAGCAAGAAGATATACACAAACGACAAATATACTGAGAAAGAATGCAGGGGAACAATATATTTCACAACTGCCTCAAAAATATCTTTAAATGAATCTTACTAAGCAAGTGAGAGACTTGTATGCTAAAACTTTAAGACATTAAAGAAAGAAACTTAAGTAGACATCAGAAGATAGAACGAGCTCCCATGTTCATAGATTGGTAGGATTAATATTATGGAAATGGCCATCCTACCAGAAAGCAATACAAAGATTTGTGCAATCTCCATAAAAATCTCAACATAATTTTTACAGACATTGAACTTTGGAGGTATCACTATTCCTGTCTGTACAAACTATACTATAGTAATAAAAATGGTAAACAGTCTAGATGTTCATCAATAAATGATGAAATCAAAACATGGTACATTCCCACAATGGGACCATGGGAGAGGAAGGAATCTTCCAAAAAAGGAAAAATATAATGTAGTGTTATAGGCAGATAAAAGAGGGGGGATAAAACAATAATAATCAAATGGGGTGGGAGGTGGAATGGCAAGGTAGAGGGGCAAATATGGGGTCAGAGAACTAACACTAACGGCCTTTTGCAGGGCCATATGAAAGCCTACTACTGTAGAATTTCCTAAAATGTGAGTATGCATGAGTGTGTGTGTGTGTGTGTGTGTAAAATGAGTTTAAATGAAGTGACCCTATAATGGAAGAACAGTAATTTTACTAGATACCATATGCTACTAACTAAAACTCCAATACAAGAAGGGGTTACCTCTTTTTGAGTTGTTGCTGAGCAACGCAGTCCTATAGATATTCCCCCTCCAAACTTTGTAGAATATCCCAGTGCCATCAGTTACCTTTCAGAACTTGATGGTTCTGAAACCAATAGCTGAGACCCCACACACTTGAGTCATAGAACATAGAAAAATGTAGTTGATACTCAAATGGAAGCTTCATTCCCAGGTCCAATAATAGTCAGTCAAAAGAAGCCAAACTCAATGATATGCTTTTTTTTGAAATGCAGAGGTGTGGGAAGATAGAACATAAAATTAAGTTGATAGGGAAGTGGGAGGTAATCTGGAAGATGTTTGGGGAAGGGTACAAATATGTTTAAAGTAGATTGTATAAAGTTCTCAAAGAATAAATAAAAACATTAGCTTTAAAAATTGACACAATATCTCATTAAGCCAATTTTAACAATTAAACTATAAGGATTTAAAAAAATCATAGAAAATTATCTTGATGCTCAGGGTCTGTATATATAGTTCTTAGACTTGATATGAAATGCATAAAAAATAGATCATGCTAAAGACATTGCCATACATTATAAAGTATTTTAATGTTCTAGGAATTTTGTTAAAAACTTTTTTAAAGTTTTAAATTAGTAGCATCAGATACAGATTTTACTAATGCTATAAATTGATCCTGAAAATTTGATAATAAAATAGATTTTTTGATCATTTCAAATTGTTTTTGATATAGTTTGAAATTGATTTTAAATATTGGAGGTGGAGAATAGACAGTGCCTAAAAGAAGAAAAGGGATGAAAAAGACCCTATGGCAATTTGAAAAGCTAGATAATGGAAAATTAAATTGCATTTGAAGGCAACTTGAGTTTGACATGTCATGCTATGCTAAAATAAATAATCCATTCTTGCTTTATTAAGAAGAGCATAAATTTGGTATTAAATTACATTCATTCTTTTACACATTAGGAAAGAATGCTTATTGTAGTAACAAGTGTAAAAAATTAAATATATTTTGAATGTACATTTCACATGAGAAACTATCAATACACATGAAAAACAGATATAAAATATGTAAACTGTTGCAGAGATTACATATAATATTATGTATAAGCATATATCTTATATATGCATTTTCTGCATAAAAATCCATAGGAAAGTCCAACACTGTGTGCATGTGTGTGTGTGTGTGTGTGTGTGTGTGTGTGTGTGCATGTGTCTTTAAAGAGAGCTACAGAGTTATACACACCAGGTCCCATTGTGTAATGTTTAATATGCTAGACTCTTGTTGTAAGGAGAGCTGTTTGTTTGTTCCTGACTGCTCAGAACCAAAATAATCACACAGAAACTGTATTAATTAAATCATTTAAACATATTGTGCAAGATAGCTCTTACATCTAGAATTAACACATCTCCATCATTTTATATTTTACCATAAGGATCATGGCCTACTAGCAAGGTTTCAGCATGTCTGTCTCTGGTGGCAGCTCCATGGCTTCTCTCTGACTCTGTCTCCTTTCTTTCAGCATTCAGTTTAGTTTCCCCCACTTAGCTCTACTCTACCCTATCACAGGCCTAAGACAGTTTCTTTATTAACCAGTGGTATTCATTCAATGTGGGAATCCCACATCAGACTCTGAATCCGTCATCTGAGGTCGTATCTCGATGGAACCTGTTCCTTGAGGAAGAGACAGTCGTCCTCATCAACTCAGACCATAAAACCCAATATAAACAGCTGCCCAAGCATGCGTCAGCACTGCCCGGGTCATGGTTCACCTCACAGAGTTATGCAAACCTACCTTTTCCTAATTTAAATGGTGACAAAGTTTGTTTTACCTTTTTTTCTACTTCTTAAAAAGTTGCTATAAAAATTCTTTGGGTTAGGCATACAATGCCAAAGTTATCTTAATAATGATATAACTCATATTTAAAATTATGAAGTCAAGTCTCTGAAATGGCTCATTAGTATTCTCTAAAATGTCTTCTCATGCATTATGAAAATTCACATCACAAAGTTCCCAAAGAGAAACCTCATGAAATGGAATGAACTGCAATAAGAATAATCAGCAGTTAGCTTCTGGTAATAAAATTCACAACACAGCTAAATTATTTCACATATCTCCTTGCTATAAAAATAAATGCATACTTTCAATAAATAAATGTTACCACGGCACGGAAAAACCTAAAGCTGAAAGTAAATGCAGACCTGACTAATTTATAAATTGCTCCTATTTTCTAAGCTCTTCGATATTTTCTGAGCTCTTCAATTTGCTTTCAGCGGCAAGTAAATAACAATTTGTCAAAACTAAAAATTATTGTGCATTAAAGTGAAATAAAATTCTAATTTGTTGGCACAAAGAGCTCCGGCAGCATTATTTTCCATATATTAGTCCTTGGCTGCTCAAGAAAAACTGCATTTATAGTCCCTAATCTGACAGGTCGCCATGCAATTGTTGCTAGCCCTCATTGTAAGCGTGACTGGAAAGACTTTCTGGCCAGTCACTCTGTCCTCATTGGCTCTTCTGTTCAGCTCCAACCACAGACTACTGGGTGGGCTCTTCAGCAGGGCAGGCATGGCCTGCTCTGCATTCAGATCATATCCTTGCAGCTTCTCTTGTCAGATAGGCTAAAAGGCTGCCTTCTTAGGGCTGCTGTTGCTGTGATAAAACACCATGACCAAAAGCAAGATGGAAAGGAAGGAGTAAATTTTGCTTATCCTTACATACCATCGTTCATCACTGAAGGAAGCAGGATAGGAACTTAAGCAGGGCAGAAACCTGAAGGTAGGAGCTGATGCAAAGGTCATGGAGGGGTGCTGCTTACTGGCTTGCCTATCATGGCTTGTTCAGCATGATTTCTTATAGGATCCAGTACCACCAGTCCAAGAATAGGATCACCTAAAATGGGCTTGGCCCTCCCCCAATCAATCACTAAACAATGTCCTATAGCCAGATCTTATGGAGGCATTTTCTCAACTGCGGTTCTCTCCTTTTTGAAGACTCTAGTTTGAATCAAGTTGACATAAAACTAACCACCACAGGCACAGTGAGGATAAGAGAGTCTTCAGGATGTTGCTGACACTAGAATGCCTCAAAGGAGCCTGGACAAGAATGACAGTAGGGGACAGTGGGAGAGTTCAAGATGCTCGGAATAGAACAGTCAAGACTACCTGACAAATCAGAGTTACAGGTGGGAGGAAAAAAAGTTTCAAAAGAGGAAGGAAGGCCCCAAGTTCATTCCATGGAGATGGAAGTCACATATTATAGTATCTCAGAAGTGAGAGCTACAGGTCATTAATGTATGAGGGAATGGATAAGATTCTTATAGTTATACAAAGAGGTACATTAGAGCAGGCTTGGGATAGTATGAAAGGTAGTAGGCAAATAGAGAATGAGACATTTGCAAGAAGTCATCCTGCAAGTTGTATTTGAGCTGAGATCTGAATGAAGTTTCTAGAAGTTTCATCACCCACAGTACTTGACACTCAACAAGAAAATGCATAAAAATTGAAGCGGGAAGGCTGCAAGTCCAACTGATTCAGCTGCAGGCAAGTAAGTAAATCAAATAAAAAAAAACTCTAGGCAAACCTACTCAAGACCAGTGACCATAATTGAACCTATACCATAAAAAGAAAACACGTTCATGTCTATTCTCCCTTCAATAGGAGTGTGTTGTAGCAAATTTCTGCTATTTTTTCTTTTCCTTTACTTTTGAACCATTTTCTTTTCTTACTTCTATTCTCTGTCAGTAAAAAGACCTACCCAACCAGCAGGAGAATAACACAGACCTGAGGACTTATAAGCACCAAAGGAAGTCTTGCCTTGCTCCATATTTGTTCTCATTATTGATTGAAAACAATATAACAGAAATTCTGAAGGAGGAAATGGGTCACTAGAATGACTAACTTACCTTGTCTCTCTCTAGCTTTACTTGCCTTCTTAACTTTTTTTTTTTCTGTCATTTTAAATTCTGTGAACAGCAGACTGGTGGATAAATATCTTTGTCAGGTGGGAGTCAAAACGAGACTACACCCAAATGGAGATAGTTATCCACTATGGTGAAGCGACACCCTGCAGCAGAATTGATCATCTCATGAGGATCACACTGTTCACCTCAAGCAATGAAAGTGATGTTCAGAAGCATGAGTCAGGGAGCCATCCACAGCCACCTGTACCTTGACCATACTGATTAATTACTTACCCACTGCTGATCCAACACTTTTGTCCTGAACTCAGTTACTGTACCAGTCTTCTGTAAGGCGAAGTTCCTCAGATCCTGTAAGACTTACCCTTGGGACTGAGCAGTTCTTTCAGTGCTAGCTGCCCATGAAGCTCTACAGTGTTTAGCTGCTTCCTTGACTTCTGCCTTCTAGGTGTCAACTGTGCTAGGGACCCAGTTGTAACAACCAAAATTAACTCCAAACATCTGAATGTCCCCTGAAGGACAAAATCATCCCTGGCCGTACAGTCAAAGTCATACAAGTTGTTCTCTTTACCAATAAGACAATGAAAGCCACAGCCGAAGAACTGAGAAAGACACACTAGGCTGTGTTATTCTATCCCCATGAGCTCAACACCAGTCACTGTAGGAAATGAGTCTTCTGAGATAACTCAACTTCCTTTGTCACCCACCCTTAGAATGGTCCAAAACCTAAAGAGTTAAGGAAGCCTCTAATAGAAGTGTGTGGTCTTTTCTTCATAATGCCTGTTTGTGAAGATTAAGGTAGGTCAGCCCTAAGCTAGTAGAGGCCGTGCCTGCTGAATGTAGAAGTCTGGTCTTTTCTTGATCTGCTGGAAGCAGAAGGCAGATGGGAATCACAAGAAGGGACGACACATCAGTTCCATTCTGGATGTTGACTCTTTTTGTACCTTAGGTTAAAAAAAGTCCAGAATGGTAAAAATCTAAGGTACCTGGGAAATTTTCTTGATTCTATCTTGTAGCATTTATAGGTCCAGTGGTCACTATGTGCTGTCCCTCACTGGTGATTGCCACTGTAGTAAAGAAGTGTTTTGAGGGAAGCATTAAGCGAGGCGTTTAATAACCTACTCGACCTCATTTTCTTTCTTTCAGAAATCCATTCCTGAGACTTGCCATCACCAAACAATCCAAGCTATTCATGGCTTTTCTCCAAACTCCTTTTCTGCTACTACCTGGCTGATATTCTGAGTTATCTAGTTGGACGCACAAAGAGATGGAACTTGGATGATGTATCCTTATAAACCAGAGGAAGAACAATAACATGATATCATGACATAATCAAGATATAAGTCTCTATATTTGTCTTTTTCTATAACTGAAAAAAATCCTACCCAAAGATTCTTGGAGTTTCTTAATAGTAGATGTAAAAGTGTAAGTGAAGGCAATAGTAAAACTATGAAACTAGATTATCCATGGGTAGAAAGACAGGTTAATTTTGGAAATTCAAGTTGCTGAGGCCTTCTTTCAGGGGAGCAGAGAGAACAGCAAAAGGCTAGAAAAGACTTGCCAAATTTTTCTTTCTTTCTTTCTTTCTTTCTTTCTTTCTTTATTTATTTTTGTTGAAAAAAAAATCTGCCTCCTCCCCACCTCCCATTTCCCTTCCCCTCCTCCCACTCCTCTCTCCCTCCCCCCACTCCTCTCCCCCTCCCCCTGCTCCATTCCCCCTCCCTCTGAAGAACAGTCCAGATTCTCTGCCCTGTGGGAAGTCTAAGGTCCTCCCCCCTCCATCCAGGTCCAGGAAGGTGAGCATCCAAACAGGCTAGGCTCCCACAAAGCCAGTTCATGCAGTATGATCGAAACCCAGTGCCATTGTCCTTGGCTTCTCATGGGCCTTCATTGTCCACCATGTTCAGAGAGTCCGGTTTCATCCCATGCTTTTTATGTCCCAGTCCAGCTGGCCTTGGTGAGCTCCCAATAGATCAGCCCCACTGTCACAGTGGGTGGGTGGACCCCTCCTGGTCCTGACTTCCTTGCTCATGTTCTCCCTCCTTCAGCTTTTCATTTGGACCTTGGGAGCTTAGTCTGGTGCTCCAACGTGGGTCTCTGTCTCTATCTCCATCCATCGCCAGATGAAGGTTCTAAGGTGATATGCAAGATATTCATCAGTATGGCTATAGGATAGGGTCATTTCAGGTTCCCTCTCCTCAGTTGCCCAAGGTACTAGCTGGGGACATCTCCCTGGACACCTGAGAGCCTCTCTAGAATCAAGTCTCTTGCCAACCCTAAGATGGCTCCCTTAATTAGGATATATACTTCCCTGCTCCATAAAATTGGCAAGTAGCGACAGGAGAGGGCATGTGAGTCAGATCAGCCTGGGAGTTAGATGAAAGGGGCATGTGGCCTAGGGCAGGCTGGTGTAGCTGCCAAAGGAGACAGACTCCCAGAACCTAACCTGGTAAGCCACAGCCTTGTGGTGATACACAGATTAATAGAAATGGGTTAAGATATAAGAGCTAGCTAGAAAGACACCTAAACTATTGGCCAAGCAGTGCTGGAATTAATACAGTTTCTGTGTGATTGTTTGGGTGTGGGCAGCTGGAAAATGAATGAGCAGTCTCCACTTACAAGCTGGGAACTAGTGTGGGAACTGTAATCTCTTGGGGTCTTGTTTGAGTTAATTAGGACCTAGATCTCCTCTGTCAGAGGCAGTTGGTTGTTGGGAGAGGATAAGGTAAGCAATGACCTTTCCTGACAAACAGAAAAATGCTTCACTAGCTATCTAGGGGATGCTGAGTTTAGACAGCAATCCTTCTGTTTACCCAGTCAGGGTCCAGCCTGAGCTGAGCCCAGACTCTCACGTAGGACATTGTCAGTGGCACTATCATTTTGAAGGCTGTCTTTGGACCTAATGATTCAATCTCTTGTTAATGATTAGGGGCAATGGTAGTCATCCAGCTACCCCAGGATGAATTGGAACATCATGGGGTGGGAGTGGTCTTAGGAAGACTGAAACACCAGTGAAAGGAAGAGGGGTAGGCAGGCAAGTGATAGTAGGAGACCTGAGGAATTTCCATCTAAAGCCTTTGGTTTACTGACCATTGGGTTATTTCATCAACTCTCTCCTAAAGGATCCTGAAAAGTCCGGAAGAAATAATTATTTCAAGAAGCATGGGTATCAGTTGGCCAAGAAAATGGAGGAGCCAGACATTGGAGGAAGACCAAAAAGAAAGCCCTATAGAGCAGATGGCATCTGGAGACTGATGTTCTTGACCCCAACCTGTGTAAGTATTTAATTCTCTTTTTCTCTTGTCTGGACTAGTTCACACAGCAGCAGCATTCTTCATTGAGGAAGAGACAAGTACCTCCTCCATTCTGGATCTTTAGCAAATCAAGGGCTTGCTGGTTTTAGAAGACCACCAAGGCTAAGGAGGTGAGCTGGTTTCCGAGTAGTTGAAGGGCCGATGTTGATTCCCCGGTGGTGTCTTCTATCTCAATAGATATCTGCTGGGATAGAAATAGACTATGGTCAAATTAAGGGGCTTAGAGGCATCTTTATCTTTGACATGTATTTGAAACTTTCAGACCTATCCTATTGCCTGGGAGGTCAGAAAGATAGATAAACACCCAACCAGATGGGGAAGAGAAGTGGGGACCATCTTCAGGGGTAGTCAGTAGGCAGGGGAGTTGAAGCTTTAGCAGTCCCACTGACTGATGGGTATCAGGCAAAATGTGCAGCGCTCATCTGAGCTGTGACAGATGGATCCAAGTAGCAACTTCCTGCAGCTTCCATGATTTATTTCCTTAAGTTGACAAAAAGACATAAACATGTTTGCTATATCGGGAGCACCATGGTCTGCTTTAGTTTGTATTGAGGTCTTCATTGTGAAGGAAGCAGTTGATAACTGTCTTCAAATAGCGCGAGCAGACTCAAGTTTTTTGGGGGGGAAAGCTTAGCAAAATTAAAGCCTGAAAATTTATCAATATACATGTGAACATTAATCTCTAGTAAGACAGAAATTTCCTAACAGGAAAGAGGAGAAAGGCAAGAGGAGCTCGAGGGCCTGAGGGACGGTTCTGGGACAGAAGCAGGATGCTCTTCTATGTTTCATCATCTTCACGCCACCACCTTAAAATAATGGAGAGCTACAGACCAGAAAGCGCTGTCTCCAGCTTAAGAAGCAAGTTTATATTTAGAAAAACAAATAAAGGAAAGATTGTTGAGCCTGTGACTATGCTCGTTTTAATCATTGTTAAAGTTTTAATAGGCAACATTTTAACAGTTACCAAAAGTAGATTAATAACTTACAGCAACTCTCTTGACTTAGAGGTTTAACATTAATGTGTTCAAGTTTGAACATTGAAATTGTAACATCATATTATCACCTTCAAGTCTCATTTTTCACAGAGCTTAGCCACTTCTTCAGACTCTCACAGTTTGTACAAACCTACTTCTCTTTTCCATTCTGGAAACACCTGCCATCTTAATCTGTGCCACTTGTGAAAACCCTACTTTTTCCTATCCATTTGTAACTATCCAGTCATTTACCATGAGACATAGGTGCTTGATTATTGAGAGTAATCCTTGAAAAAAAAAACAAGTATTTTTAAAATCACCATTAAAGCATCAAAGAGTAGTAAAAGATATTTTTTTAAAGTTAGCAGTGTGGTAGTTTTGAGTTTGTTTTTTATTGAGACCTGTCTGTGAGTTTAACTATTTTAGTGGGAAGGCCTTTAGTTCTGGAAACTAATTTTGACTGAAAGGTAAGCCTCCATTTTGAATCTTTTATTTTTTTAGTTCAAAAGACTCAGGTAATTTAAATTTTGATTTTTAATCTCTCAGATCTGTATCATCAGCAAGCAGCATGTCTGTCCTTTGCATCTAAAGTTATTGTAAACCCAGAACTGACCAAGCATCCTCTGGGGAATGGCTGCAGCAGCAGATGGCAGGGCTGCTAGGCTGTCTCATGAAGACATGGCCTGGGACAAGATGGGGCCGGCCATCAGTGCCTATCCCAGAGTGAGCAGGAAGCATGGAAAACATGACCTCCGTGTCAATTAACAATGACAGAGAGCGCCCAACTATCTGGCCAGTTAATCTAGGCTTTTCCATGGTAATCTTAATGATGTTCTCGGGGACCAAGATCCCAGGGAAGTGTCAGTCTTTGGCATCAAGACTCGGAAGATCCAAGAGATTTTCCTGGGAGGAAGGAATTTGGGGAACTGACCAAGTTTGGTGATGCAAAGAGGTGCAGTCAATCCTCCAGTTCCTGTCCACAGTTTGGGCTGGGTCCTAGTGTCAGGTGAAGCGTAGGGCAGTTTTCCCACCAATGAACCATGTGGCCACATTTGAAGCAAGCTCCAAGTGGAGTCAGTCAGTACCCCACCTTTTTTGCAGTGGCCTCAGGGCTGATGCCAGAGTTGGTATTTCTGCCTACTGTAGAAAACCCTTTCCATCTTTTCTTGTTTCTCCCTTCCATTAAATGCCTTATTCATCAGATCTCCCTGAGGGATTTGAGGGCCATTGTCTAGTCTATTAAAATCTCTTAATATATCTGATTTTGAATGTTATTTTATTATTTATATTATTTTAAATATTATTTTACATTAAACAAACTTTTAATTTTCTTTAAACTTATTTTCAGTCTTCAGGTTTATTTTGACAACATACACAGGAAATTATATAATAGATATGAATTAGTCTTCCCCTCCAAGCTTATCCCTGCAAATATATTTACAGCATGACTACAAACATGGTTTTGGGGACATTAAAGGATATGACCATTTATAAGGCGACTGACTATTAACTTGTATGTTTTAGTAATCTAGCAGTTTAGAACAAGTTAGAAACCAACCTGAGCTGAGTCCAGACAGACTGCCATTTAGGGCAGTATCAGTGGCATTGACATGGGGGTGCCCATTTTGGACCTAACAAAAAAGAGCATTTCTTGTTCAGACAAGTCCTTCTCAATTTCACTTGAGTTTATGTTTATAAGGCAACCTTTATCAGAGTTATCTTTAGGGTTGGAGGAGGCGGGCGGTGCTCGTTGCCAAGAAAGCAAGCTATGTCATTAGAGAGTCAGCAGTTTGAGGAGGGAAGAAGGATGGAGCTGACAATTGCCCAAAGGCAATCATGCCATGTGATGGATCTATCAGAAAGCCCTAAGGGAATAAGTTGAGAGAGCTTGTGGGCTAGCGAACTGTGGAAGTTTCGCGAGCGGAGTTCAAACCAAGATGCTACTTGTCCCTTCTTAGACATCCCCTATCTCTCTCTTCTTAGAAGTCCTCCTATCTCTCTCTTCCATTTCTCTCTAGGTTATAAATTTCTTTTACAATAAGCCAGTAACTTAATACATAAGCTGCTTTTCTGACTTCTGGGAGTCATTCTAGCAGTTACCAGATCTGAGGAGGGAGAGGTCATGGGAGCCTCTGATTTATAGCCATGCAAGTGACAATCCTGACTCTCCTTTTTCATCTAAAAGAGACAGTTTTAGGGAACTGAGATGTTAATACATGGGATCTGTGACTACACGGGGGTACTGTCATAACTGAACTGAATTTCACCTGAGCTGTCTGACAGACTGAATTGAATAGGTTTAGGAAACCCCTCCCATATTTAATCACCAAAAGGTATAGTAATTAATGGAGAAAATAGTTTCTGTCCTGCAGTTGTAGTGAGGAAAATTTAGGTGTTTTGTTTTTATATTGTATACCAGTCAAAAGGTGTAAATATTATTGATTTAATCCTGGATCACGAAGAAAATAAAAAGCATCTCTATGTTCAGAGTGTGAAGAAAGAAAATGAAGTCAGAAACTAAACATCTAGCCCCAGATTTGAATATAAACAAGGTCCAACTGGCTTTGGTATCTACTATGGCCCTCTTTTGGTTATCCCTGGGTAGAAAAAAGCATGAGGACCCTCAAACCCTGGCTGAGAGCAAGGTCATATCATTGTAAATGTCCCAGGAACATCAATCTGTGTTTGACCTTTGCAGCAAAAGAGTAACCCCACATGGCGATATGGGTCATGGAGACAGTCAGTCTCAAATGGGAAAGGATTCATTGGCTTGCAAAAAACTAGAGTTTATCTTGTCTTTAACATCAGACATTTGCATACATGTACCAAATGTTCATGCTGTACTCCATAAATAAATACAGATACTATGTGGCCATTAAAAAGAATAATATGAAGGAGTTTAAAACAAAGAGGAGGAAAGGTAGGACCAAACTTGTTCTTTAAGCATCAAGAGACATATACTGGATCTACCACCTCATTGTACTGGATCTATCATCTCATTCTACTGGATCTATTATCTCGTTATACTGGATCTATCATCTTGTATTGAATCTGTCAACTCATACTGGATCTGTCATCTCATTATACTGGATCTACTCTTATTGAACAAAGTGTAGAAAACTCTATTTACCCACAAATACTAATTTCTGATTCTTAACATTCCCCTTTTGACACATCTCTCAGTGATAAAGTGCAGATGAAAGCTTGTTTTATTTATCACAATTGAATTACTTGTTTCAGGAAACTAAATATGGATAGAGGGCTTCTATTTTGAAAATTCACCCTTTCCGTTGTCTTATAATGCAGGAGGCTTTTTCTAATCTGACAGATGTGTATCCTAATCTGTCACCTACGAAACAATTTGTATGTTTCTAAGTTCTTCAGTAACTCAGTGTACATAAGAAAAGTTAGAGTTTATTTTAATTTTGCCCCCTTTGCTAGAAAATGCTTTTCCTCTTCTTAAGAGCTGGTATTTAAAACCCAAATTGTACGTAACACATTTAATTTTTTGCTTTATGTATATGAATGTTTTGTTTTCAGGTAGGTCTATGTGCCACTTCATGTCCAGTACTCCAGTGCCCACAGATGTGTCCGATCCCTCCAGAACTAAGGTTACAGAGAGCTATAAGATGCCATGTGGTTCTGGGACTCAAATCCAGGTTTCAGGAAGAATAACCATTGCTCTTAATCATTGAGCCATCTTTCCTGTCCCTGCCTGATACAATCTTAAGACTCTCACATAAGTTTCCTTGTTCTTTGTGCTAAAGTTACTATCTGTGAGCTGTTCCAATCTGTACAACATACCTTTCTAAAACCCAGATTCTTTTTATTTCATTGAGTTCTCAAACTTTGTGCTTTTTTTCAATGACCTTTCTTGGTTCCTCCTGAGAACTACGGTATTTTTTTTATTTTTTATTTTTATTGTTTATGTCAGATTCTCAGTGTATATACTTGACTATCCAGGAACTCTAGAGTTCTAGGATTAAAGGTGTGGACCACCATGTTTGGTCACTTACAGTGTTTTAATTGAGCTTTTAACTCCCATCTGTCTCTCGTGTCCATTGCCTTCCCATTCAGTGCAAGCCTTGGGAAAGCTCCTGCAGTGTGGAATCTCCCGTACTCCATCAGTAAGGATGTCTTCTGGTTTCCATATTACTACATGTCCTGGTGCACTTCACCACCCTTTCTCTGCAGCTTTGAATCTTGCCTTTCTTCTCTCAGCACCTCGTGTTCCTGTTTTCAGTCTTCTTGATACTGTTATTTTTATGAGTTCCGTTGATGCTTTTCTGTGATTGTCTCTGAACAATTAGACACTGATCCAGATGTGCTGTTTTCAAGAAGACAAATAGATGGAGGACTGGCACAAAATACTGTCCTTAATCTTCTAAAAACTTCTTTGTAAAGAAACAGCCCTTTCAAGGAATGATAAAACAACTATTAAAGTCATATTTGATGTGAGACTATTTATGGGTATTATAACTTGAGAATTCTAATTCACAACACAAAATGTCACAGTACATAACAGTTTCTGTGGTACTTGTAGATTAGAATTACTCTAGTAATTTATTCAGTGTTGACCATAAATTACCAAGTTTTCTATCAGTCCAGAAAGCCAAAGACAAGTAGCTGGATAAAGAGGTGGGGAGATTTCCTCCAGTTCAGCAGAAGTATAACAAGAGAAACTTTACTTAATATTGAGAACTGCAGAAAGAAATTGTTCCCCAGCTACAGATGTGTAAGAGTGTAGCAAACATAAAAAACATACAACAAAACTGAACACCATAGCACATGTTTTGTGTTCACTAGCAACATATACAATCATTCTAGTTTTGTTTTTAAAAATTATAAAGTCATATGCTAGAGACATGGCTCTCTGCTTAAGAGCACTTACTGCTCCTGCAGAGAAGCAAATTTCCATTCCTAACACATGAAGCAGCTCTCAACCACCTGTAACTCCAGCCCCAGGGGATCCACTATTCTCTTCTGGCCTCTATAAGCACAGGCAAGCATTTATGCACACACACATGTGCACATGCACACACACACACAAATATGTGAGCACACATGAAATAAATTTTATTTGTAAATATATATTTATATAAATAAATATAAATTTTATTTGTAAAATTTAAAGTATTATTTAAAAATATAAAATAATAAAGAAAAGTTATCCACACTTATACCATCTAAAACCAGGTACCATTTCTACAAATTCTGTGAATTCCTCTCCAGCTTCTTTTTTTAGTGTGTCATTTTAATTAACATTTTACTAGTTCCATTCATTTGAAAAGGAATGCATTCAGGTCATGGTGTGTGCATGTAGTTCAGGAGACAACCTGCAGGCGTTGGCTCTCTCCTTTTACCATGTGAGATCCAGGAATCAAATACAGGTCATCAGACTTGGCAGCAAGTACTTTAAATGCTGAGCCATGTCACTAATCCTGAATTCACTATTTTAAAGTACAATTTTTAATTTATTATTAGAGGTGTGGGAGTGTATGTGTGTTGAGCATGCTCACATACACATAAATGTATCAGTGTCATATTATTTATCCGTAATTATATCAAATTCGCCATTTTTTGAAACAATGTCTCACTATGTAGCCCCTGCTGGTTTAGAACGTTCTATGTAGACCAGGCTGGCCTCAAACTCAAAGAGATCTTCCTGTCTTCGATCCCAAGTGCTAGAATTAAAGATTTACCACCATGAGCAGATGTTAAATGTATTTTAAAGGTTATTTGTAAACAGAATTTTTAATGATGCTTTAAGTTGCATCAAAGTAATATACCATAGCTACTTAGTTTAATTTTGATGATTCACTATTTAAAATCTGAAATAAATATTTGTTATAGCTTTCTTATTATAGAATTTCAATACTCATTCTATTGACTCAAAGAGCATAAACATTTAAAACATCTTATTATGTATTGTACACAGCCACACAAAAGTATTTAACAGTGTATAGACCATTTAACAAAATACTGTCATCATCTTGCTCTTACTAATACTGGATATCTTCATTAGTTTTATTCTTTAGCTAGGATGATAATTGTTTTCTATCTTGAGTACCAGAGAGACCTTTATAAGCCATAAATTTCTGAGTTAATTGCAACTCTTCTTAGGGAAAATATTATGACTATTATACTATATATTCAAAAGATCTAAAACCTCATTTGGGAAGGAAAAATACTTGTCTTATCAAGGAAACTGCAAATCAAGTTTACAAAGATTCCAAAGCCAAGATCCTGATCTCACCATTCTCAAGGACTTGTATTCTTATACTCTGCTGCACAGAGTTCAACCGAACAATCTATGACTTTCCATCTCAACCTCTTGATTTTGAACATGCTGTGTCCTTGTCTGCAATGTCCTTAGCCTGGTTCCAAACATACCACACACACACACACACACACACACACACACACACACACACACACCAGGCAGATGGAAGAACCTAATAGCACTGTATAACTCTTGAAAGAGCTTGGGATATTTTGCATCACAAGCAATATTTATTTTTGTCAACGCTCAGTTCTTTTAAATGAAGCTCATTCTTTTAAATGAAGAGTCAGACCTGCTAGATAGGTGCTTTCTAATTGAACTGTGACTCAGCCCCCTTTATAATTTTTATTTTGAGACAAGTTCTCACTATGTTACCCAGGATATCTTTAACTAACTCTGTAGATCTAAGCAGTTATTGAACATGGTATCCTCCTGCCATAGCATTCCCAAGTACCTTTGACTATCATCATACCTTTTGATGAGACGAAGTTGTGAGTAGCTCCAGCTTACCTTAAACTCACTGTGTAGCCAATGGTGAGCTGTAAATTATGATCCCTCTACCTCTACCTTCAGAACTCAAGGATTATAGGAAAGTAGCACCATGACCACTTTATGTGATGCTGGGGATTGAAGTATAGGTTTGTATATGCTAAATAAGCTTTCTATCTACTGAGCTACAACCCCAGCCCACCATAATCAATATTCTTAATAGAATTTTCCACTAACCTATTGACCTTGCAAAAACATGGCTGTACACACACACATACACACACACACACACACACACACACACACATATATATATGAGGGAGGATTTATTAAAATGATGATTGGCTTACAGTCTATGACCTACCCAGTCCAACAATGGCTGTCTACCAATAGAAGTTCCAATAATCCAATAGTTTTCCAGTCTCTGAAGTCGGATATCTCATCTGGTATTTAGGATATGCCAGAATCCCAAAGAAGTAGGCCCCAATGCCAGGGAAGGAATGGACTTGCCATCAAGAGCAACAACAAGCAAGCAAAGAGAGCAAGCTTCCTTCTTCCATGTCCTTTATATAGGCTGCCACCATGTGTGGCACAGATTAAAGGTGGCTCTTCTCACCTCTAAATATCCAGATTAAAAATGGGTTTCCCACTTCAAACGACTTAAGAAAAAAACCCTCATGTATATACCTAGCCAATTGGGTTTTAGTTGATTTCAGATGTCGTTAAGTTGACAACCAACAATAGCCATCACAAGTCCATTCTTGCCAAACTGACATGCAATCATATCCCCTTAAGTCATGCTTAATTTCCAAAATGAAAATAGTAACCAGCTCATAATTATAACTATCCCTTGTACAAGAGAAAACACATTATAAATTTTAGAATGGGTTGAAATATCCTTTGAGTAAGATTTTTTCAGTAAGTATCTCAAATTTAAACGTGACAACCACTAATATTCTCTTAACTGAGGATCTATTATATGATAAAGGAATCAAACAAAGAAAACACAAATACCTGCACAGACACATTCTTAACAAAATACAACAGCAATACTCATATCAACTACAATTCTTGTTTCTGCGATGGGTCACAGGGCTTTAGCTGATAGTTATAACTACCTTGCTCTACTACTCATTTTGTGCTTCTCCCATCCTCAGCAAGCATCTTAGTAGATCCTGGCTCTTCCTTCGAAAGAGTGACACATCCTTCATTCATGAGGGGTCTGAGCCCTTTTGTCATCCTGCCTTGACTAGGTTGTTATAGTTTTCCATGGACTTTAATCAAAATATATGGTAGCACCAAGAAACACCCTAAAGCATCTCCTGAGCTCCAGATAATCCTTCTTACCTCTGTTGTAGAGAAATGGTCCAATTTCCCCTTGGTAATGTTGACCAATCACCAATAACACTGTTATTGCCTTCTCAGCTTAAGGTTATCAGAAGCCCAATGTGGCCAGTGGGGAATCTGAGCTTCCAGTTCAATGAAATGTCTGTGATGGCTCCTGGCAGGTGTAACCCCAACATTCTCTAAAAGCAAAACTTCTAGGTCACAGGAGCAGAAAACAAAGATTTTCCTAGTGTGTGACTAGGGGTGATGGTGAGTGAAGCTATCTTCCTTCCCACACTTTGATTCCCGGACCTGTGAGACCTGGCTATGGGAGAAACTGTACCATATATTGTACATTGATTCAAAGCATATATCATCTGTGTAGCTCTTCTCCAGCCCGCCAAGGTGCTGTCACCCAGTTGTCATTCTAACTCTTTTTGAAGGGCCTTTCCATCTTTCTATCAGGCCAGCTGGTTCAAAATGAAGGGGAACATTACAAAACCAGTGGCTTCTATGATTGCTGGATCATTTGGTCCAAGTGGTAGAGCAGATTGCACAGCAACCTGCATCTGTTAAAGAGTCTTTTTCCTATTTCAAGCTCCATTCAAAGCCAGCAGCTTTCTGAGTCACTTGGTATATGGGCTAGAGTGACATACCCAAGTAAGGAAAGTGTTGTTTCCAGAATCCAAACAAGCTTACTAAACTTTGTTCTTTCTTGGTTTTGGGAAGCCTGGAGAATCCTTCACCTTAGAAAGAATATCTCTGTGTGTTTCATTACCACTGAACTCCCAAGAATTTTCCTGAAGTAGAGGGCCCATAAATTTTAGTTGGGTTATTTCTCTTCATTTGATGTGCGTATGTGTTACCAGCAAGCCCAAAGTGGTTACTATCTCTAGCTCACTTGGTTCAAACACCATAATGTCATCAGTATAGTGAACCAACATGAAGTTTTATGGAAGAGATAGTTGATCAAGAACTCTTTGAACTAAGCTTTGAACTGTAGGACTGGAGAGTTAATATGTCTTTGAGGTAAAACTGTAAAGGTATACTGGTGGCTTTGTCAACTTAAAGCATGCTACTGGTGGTCCTTATGGACAAGTACTGAAAAAGCAGCATTTGCTACATCAATGGCTGCATACCATGTAGCAGAAGATGCAGTCAGTCTGTTAAAATAAGGCCACCACATCAAACACAGCAGCTGCAGTGGGATTCACTACCTGACTAGGTTTTCAATAGTCATCTGTCATTCACCATGGTCTACCGTCTGAACTGGCCAGATAGGAGAAGTAAAAGGAAGTGTGTCTTTCAGGTATTTAATGGAGGTACTATTTTCTGCAGTTCTGCAATTCCTTCAGAGAAGTGATGCTGTTTTGGAGTCACTATTTCCCTTGACAGAGGCAACTCTAAAGGCTTCCATTTAGCCTTTCTAATTATATTAGCCCTCACTTCACAGGTCAGGAAACCACTGGGAGAATTCTGCCAAATCCTAAGTATATCTCAACTATAAATTCTCGGGCAGGAGAAATAACCATAGGATGATTTCTACGGATCCAGTGGACCTGCTGTGACTTGGACTTTAGCCAAAACTCTGTTAATCACCTGACCTCCATAAACCCCTACTTTAAATGGAGAGCCACAATAGTTCTTGGAATCTCCTAGAATCAGTATCAAGAACCAGAATCTAATTAGTATCCAATAGGCCATTGAACTTCTGATTGTTTCCTTTCCCCAGAGTGTATAATTACCCTTGTAAAAGGCCTTAGGTCCCTCTGGGAGAAGGACTAGAGTATCAAGGTTCCTCCTCGGGGGAACACTGCCAACCTTTTATTCAAGGGGTTCTGGATTTACAAACAGACTCAAGTTTGTAAATTTGTTTGTGGGCCTAGATTCCCTTTTGCCATAGTCTTTCTTTCATTTCTAAATAATTTTTCCACCTATATAGATTAAATAAAAATGCAGTAGGCTTATCCATTTCATGACTGGAAATACCATGATTTGTCAGCCAGTACCAAAAGTCCACATGAGTCATGCCACTTTACCTGTGCTGTCCTTTATGGGTTACACTGTTTTGGACATTGCTTTGCCTGTTCTGACCATTATGACAAGTATTATCATTTTAGCTTTCAGTGAATCACTGCTGCACCTGATCGTCACTACTTTTGAGCCCAATTAGACCCACTGAATTTAATTCATCCAACTGAGCAGCAGCATCCTAAGGTTTGACCCAAGAAAACAGACAGCAACAAAGCCCTTCAAATGCACCAGTACCCCTCCACCCTTTTGCATCATATAGAATTAGTGAAGGGCATGTATTCTGGACCATCCCATTGTGGAGCACTAAGTTTTACACAGCATTCCAACTCCAGCACTGCAATTGCCCTGAGCCTTAAAATTCCTTCATCAACACTAAGCCAAAGACTAACAAACATCTCAACTCCATTTCAGTAGGCCATTTTTTGACAAATACTTCAATCAACCATTTACACACTTGAAATCCCCCCCCTCTCTCTCTCTCTCTCTCTCTCTCTCTCTCTCTCTCTCTCTCTCTCTATCTGTGTGAACTTCCATTTTAAACCTGGAATCTCTACTCACTGGGCCCATATCAATAAACTCAACCTAACCAGTTGAATGTTCCTTCCACCAAATTCCCACACCCTTAAAATCCATTCCCACAAATATTTACCCAGGTTTCTGCTTGAATGAATTAGCAAATTTATTAAATAAACACTTTGTAGTCTAGCACACCTCCTTATAGGCTACATTTTCTTCTACCCCTAGCACTGTGGGATAATGCTCTTGTACCCTATAAAGATTTGTCACTCATGTTGGTTTAATAAAACAATGATTGACCAATAGTTAGGCAGGAAGTATAGGTGTGACAACCAGACTAAGAGAATTCTGGGAAGATGAAAGGCAGTTGCAGTCACCACCCAGGCACAGAGGAAGTGAGACAAAAGTGATACACTGAGAAAAGCTACCAAGCCACATGGCTAAACATAGATGAGAATTATGGGTTAATTTAAGTTGTAAGAGCTAGCTTATAATAAGCCTCAGCTAATAGGGCAAACAGTTTATAATTAATATAAGCCTCTGTGTGTTTCTTTGGGACTGAATGGTTGTGAGATCAGGTGTGACAGAAACTTCTGTCTATACTCTAGGAGTCTTTTAGACTTAAGTCTGGTTATAGATCTATAGGTGACTATTGGTGGGCCCTGAAGAACATTGGTATTGTCTTTCCTGGCATCTCTTCCCCCTCCAAAAAAAAAATCACTGCTGGTTTAGCAGACAAAGAAGAATTATTTCTCAGTCCAAAGCTTTAAAAGCAATATTTCAAGGGATGGATATGGGAGTATATCTTCCAGTGAGGGTGGAAAGACTACTTCCTCAGGTGAGATAAACCCTTAGAATTTGAAGATTCAAAGTTCTCAGCTTCAATAAGGTTCTCCTGCACATCTCCACCCTCATGTTACAGGATCCAATTCCTTATCAATTAATATCTTTACTTTAAGGACTGCCATTCTCTGAGGTGGGACTTGGGTTTATGCTCTTATTCAGTTAATTTTATAATGGGGGGCTTCAGTTTGCTTTCCTGAGTTCTGCGGTTTCCAGAAAGAAGATTCTCTTCCAGGGCACACTTAAAAACTTTTAGAATGTGTATGAACATATGAAGTTGGTTAATTTTATTCCTGAGTTTATTGTTTTCCTTCATTGCATTCTGAGATGTTAGAAGTTGGCTACTTCCATCATGGAGCTCATTCTCTTCCTTTGTCAGTTTATCAGACATGCTATGAGCAACCAACTAGTATCATCATCGTTTTCCTTATTTTCCCACAAATTGTCAAAAGTTTTATTTACAGAGGCATTGCCTCTCTTAGTGGGTAAATCAGGATAAACAAATGTATTTGTTTTTTTAAAGTTTGTAAAATAGTTCACACCATGAATTTAAGTACCCTCTAAGCGTCTTGGACAGGTTTCAGTAATTGGAGAGACTTCAGTAACTGTAGGTGTTGGCAAATTGGAAAGCCTGTTCCAGATACTTAAAATATTCATCCTCATGCTTCTGTTGCATGGTTACAGGACTGGTTCTGCACCCTTATGCACTGTTGCATGGCTGCATGACTAATTCTGAATCAGTCCTGATACCAAAATCTGTGTTATTCAGGGTTCTCTAGAGAAACAGAACTTATAGAAAGAATATATATGTATATGCATACATATGTGTGTGAGCTTCCATAATTGAATTTATGAGTAGATCCCACTGTAGATCCTAATAAAGCATACATGCATGCATGTGTATGTGCGTGTGTATGCATGCACATGTGAGTATGTGTGTGTGTTTTATCAGGATGACTTACAGGCTGTAATCCAGCTACTCTAACCATGCCTGTCTACCAATGGAAGATCCAATAATATAGTAGATTTTCAGTTCACAGAGCTAAATATCTCAGCTGACCTTCAGTATATGCCAGGATCCCAAAGAAATAGGCTCTAATGCCAGTGCAAAATATAGACTTACTAGTGAGAGGGAGAGCAGGCAGGCAAAGAGAGCAAGTTTCCTCCTTCCATGTCCTTTATAGACTGCCAGCAGAAGCTGTGACCCAGATTAATGGTGTATCATTACACCTTAAAATATCTAGATTAAAAGTGGATCTTTCTATTTCAAATGATTTAATTAAGAAAAAAAAATCCCTCACAGATGTTCCCAGCTGTTTGGGTTTTAGTTAAATTTAGATGTAGTCTAGTTAACAACTGAGACTAGTCATCACATCTTCCTAGAATAAGTGAGGACTATCCCTGGTGATGCCATCAGTTGGAGGGACTGCTTGGTGGAACAAGAAGGCAATAAGTTCACCAGGCCAAGGTTCAAGCTTCTTGCTGGGGTGCTGCTAACAGCATGTGTCCTTGGAACTGTCTGTTATACCATCTCAGCATCCTTGCGATTTCTTTAGGGTAGGAAAGGATTGTAAACTATGCTAAGTAGGATCTCACTGAATAGAAATGAGATAAGAAATATGTACGAAGATGGATGAAGTAAACAGAAAACATTGTTCTAGCTATTTATGTTTAGAATGAGTATTTCCACAATAATAAGAAATAATAAATGCAAAAGTGAAAATGTCAATGGTACGACACGGGCTCTGGTTTCCCAGATGAGATTGCCCCTTCTAAGTAAGAAGAAAGATTTAGATTTGATCACAGTTTTAAAGATTTAAAATTAAAAGTTCAAGCTTATTTTAAAATGAGTTTTATACTTTGCAAAGGTAAAAGAAACAAAATGCTACAATATAACACAGGGTCTAATCATCTGCTACCTTTAGTGTTTGCACCATCAATACTACTGAAGGTATCTGAGGCCCCCAAATCACTATAAATAAAACTAGTGTTGTCCCTGGTGGCAGAGAGAAGAAAGAGCTCTGCACTCCTCTTGCTTTCTACTTCTACAGAGGCATTCTCTCGGGCATACCAAGGAGGCATATGCAATTTGGGGATCTGGAAATCAGATTCAGGTTTATGACATGTCAGCACAGAGATATGTCCACACACATGCCTACATGCACACACATGAGAAGCCCTCAGAAACTTGGCTGTGTCTGTTTGTCACACCATGCCACTGTGATTTGTATGTCCCTTCTGAGAACCTGCCAAGGGTACCAAGAGGCATTTTGCACCCATCTGCCCACCATATGAGCCTGGAAATGAGTCACAAAAACTATACAAATGAAGATGACACAACTATTTTTACATGAGCCATTTGCCAAGATCCTTCCCTCTCTTCTACCACCAAGCCCCTCCGCAGGCTGGTTTTGGCCCCGCATACTACAGTTTTCCCTTAAGATGACAGCTCAGATTATCTCCCTCAGGATGTCACAGTCCCAGGGCACATTCCATGCAATCATAGATGACTAAATGCAGTGTGTGAAGATCTCCAGGGTAGCACTAGGCACTCAAACACACCTTGTAAGTCACTTCTGTGACAAGCTCCATTAGCATCTCTACTCACTTTCTAGAAGTGTTTTCTTTCCCCGCTGGGTCAGAGTTGTGGCTCAAAGCAAGTCTTCTGAAATCCTGAGGAATGTGTAGAAAACTTCCATATTGACCCTTATTGATAACCTAAAAATAGCAAAAAATGCACAAATAGTTTTGCCTCACGGCACGTACTTTTTATACCTTTACATACACACAAAAGAGTATTTTCACAAGCAATATACTCTGGTAGTAATAGTTCAAGGTAACTATAGGATCTAGAAAAGAGGCTGACTTCAATGTTGCCCAGAAATATGACAACAGTTTAAAATATGTGCTCCATATTATCTTTGAAACATACCAATCATGTCTTTGTCTATGTAGTCTCATTTATAATTGGCATTTTAAACATATACTTTAAGTTCTTTAAAATATGAACACTTCATTTTAAAGCTTTGATCCCACCCATTGCCATCCTTGCCCTGGTGGATTCCTCTATGCATCTCTAGCAAGGAAAGCACAGACAAGTAATGAGAGAATAAATGAGACCCTAAAGGGGAGAAGGAAAGATTTAATGGGGGAGGACAATGTCTTTACAACGGGATCTACTTATGGGTTCAACAGAGAGGGATTTCTGCCTACCATTCCTAGTAACTCGTTCACGGTCACCAAGGAGACTCCCGTTTTGTAATCAGAATCGCCTGCTAGGAGAGCACACTGGACTGGGCATCCTGACTAGCAGGCCAATGAGTCAGCAGGGTATAACTAAAATGATTAGCCAGACTTCTCTGGCAAAAGTAAGCTATTTCTGCAGTGCTTATAACTTTTAAACTGAGACTATTTTTCTGAAATGAATTACAAGGCACCAGTGAACACTGAACACCGGGTACTATTCTAAATGATGGCCTATTTTAATTGCCAGAGAAATAAACATGAGAGATTGGAAGGGCTTATAATGACAGACTAAAACACTCGATGATACAGTAGTACATTTATGACTGGAAAGTCCAGCAATAATATGCCCCAGGAGATGGCCTATACAAGCTGTTGTGAAATTTTAGGGTTCATGGCATGATGTGATTGGTTCAGGTGTTATTAAATGGTAGAAAAGAAATTGTATAGGCACAAATAGTTGCTGTGGGATAATGCTCTTGTACACTGTAAAGATTTGTCATTTGTACTGGTTTAATAAAATGCTGGTTGACCAGTAGCTAGGCAGGAAGTATAGGCAGGGCAACCAGACTGGAGAATTCTGGGAAGGAGAAAGACAGAGATGTAGTCATCAGCCAGATGCAGAAGAAGCAATACAAGAATGCTTTACTGAGAAAACATAACAAGCCACATGGTTAAACATAGATAAGAATTATGGGTTAATTTAAGTAGTTAAGAGCTAGTTAGTAAAAAAACTGAGCAAAGAGGCCAAACAGTTTGTAATTAATACAAGTCTCTGTGTGTTTATTTGGGACTGAATGGTTACAGGACCATTCAGGACATAAAGCTCTGTCAACAAATGGTCAGAAGAACAGTACCATGATGTATGGTAAAACAGCATGGAGTTCTGATGCTTTTCTTTCTAATTTTCTCTTCTCTGACTGTCACACTTCAACTGACTTCTGCTCACAACATTGCCTATGTCCCACTTCTCAACAATGAAAATGCATTGCTGCTAAATCCAAAGGATTTTTCCAGCTTCTCTTACTGGATCTCCTTCCAAAGCTTGAATTCTCAATATCAGCCCCCTTTCTGGAATGTTCTCATTGCCGACTTCCTGAGCATCACCTTTTTTCTACATCACCTAAGCCTTACCATTTGCCTTACCATTTGCTTGTCTCTTTGTAAATGAGTCCTTTTTGCCTTGTCCGCTCTGCCTCTTTACTAAGGGTGCTATTCAAGTTCCATTGTTATTCTTCCTCTCAAGTCACTTCAAGCACCTACTTCTTGTTAAAAAATCCTCCTGATGTAAGGGCGTAGACCAGATGTTCATGCTGCGCTCTAGACAGCTGTATAAGATATCCCTGTGTAAAAAGCCACTTGAGAAGAGTCGCTTAAATTCATGATAATTATTTCTTTTAATTACAAATGTGGATGTTAACCTGGCTCAGCTAAGCAATTCCCCTTCACAAAGCTGTAGTCAAACTAGCTATAGCTGTGATTTTATCAAACTACTCTTTCTTCAGAGATTTGTCAGCTGGATTGAGACTACTTTAATTGTTGGGGGCTTGAACTCTACACCCTTCTTTTCCATATTTATGGGGTCGCTCCATATGGTATCTCAGAATAGCAACATTTTTTACATAAAAGATGGAAGTTATGAAAAAGGCAAAAGCAATCCCTCATGTCCAGAAGCAATCTGACTGTGCAGCCAAGCCGTATTCCCTTACTGGACATAAACAATTTTATAGAATGTCAACTTCAGACAAGGTCACTCTGAGACCACTTCATGATTTTATAAAAATGCAGACAGAATACATTCATTCCAATACTCCACTGTCTTAGTCACAGCTCTGTTGTTGTGAGGAGACACCATGACCAAGGAAACTCGTAAAGAAGAAAGAATTTGACTGTGGACTTGCTTACAGTTTCAGAGATTAATCATTATCATCATGGCAGGTAGTATGGTGGTACACAGACAGGCATGGTGTTGGCGAAGTAGCTGAGAGTTCTTGATTGAAAGAGAGAAAGAGACTGGGCCTGTTATGGAATTTGGTACCTCAAAGCCCATTCTCAGTGACACACTTCCTCCAACAAGACCACAAAACATCCTAATCCTCCTAAACCTCTCAAATAATGCCACTGCTGGGGACTAAGCATTTAAGTATAATAAGACTATGGGGGTCATTTCTATTCAAACCACCACATGCACAAAATACCTAGTTGTGTTTTTTCATCTTTGAACGGCACCAAATCTAGACAAAACCTTTTACTCAAATCTTCCCCAAATCATCCAACCAGAGCTATAATAGTAGGACCTTTTAAATTCCTTCTTTACAAGGAAGCAAAGCTTTTCCAATAGTGTATGTATTGGTGCTCCAATGAGCATTAAGGAAGACTTGTTTTGCTGCTAACCTTGTGGGTTTAGTCGATGGTCACTGACAGCTTCCATACCAATGTCTCCAGAGAAACAAACATAGTCTTTCCTAAACTAATGTCGAGCACCATATAGCATCACTTCTGCTACATTCTCTCCCTTGAGGTTGTCACACAGGTTAGCTAAATTCAAGGGGAGGAGAAGAAAATACCACTGTACAGCAAAGAAAATGTTCTAGTTCGCTCACAGTTGTGAGGGTCGTTAGTCTTATCAGTTATCCCATGTTTCAGGAATGTCTGGAAACTAGAATAGCCCAATAAAATGTCCACTAAGACATTTAAGCTTCAAAACAAGCCCTTGATGATCCAGGTCCTCTGGGGGAGGAATCTTGGAACTGTCATAGTGATGTTTCATGAACAAAAATCAAATAATTGATACACGGCTCTGTCAAATAGCTACAATGCACAGATCAGAGATTGAGAGGCAGGTACCTAACAAGTCTTTCTTAGATGGTTCAGTTCATCACCACACATCTGCTCACTGTCCTGGAAAACTCAGGTTTTACAGGCTTAACACTAGACATTCTGCTGGCTGGCACAGAGATGCTTATGGAGTCCAGCTCTCATGATTCTAAGCAGAACAAAGAAATAAAGATTTACAGCTCAAAAACAATTCAGTTCTTTTTAACTGCCTCCTTGCATGTTTGTAATGTTATAACTAAAATTATGATCAATATTTATATAATTGCTCATGGATACCACATCCTCCACAGAAGAGATTTCAACAGATGAAATTGCCAAGCCAAAAGACTTAAGCATTTTTAAATGTTTGGACTTCTGTCGATTGCGTTGGGTGGGTCACTCAGTCTAGGGGTTGTAACCCACCCTGCAATCAGTTACTCCAGGGTCACGGAGGGGTACTATCTGGAAGAGAATGAGCTAGAAAAGAAGGAGAAGGCCATGCTAAGTTTGTCACAGCCTCCATTTATTAGGGACGGGTTACAGTTTATATAGGGTAAGGAATGGGGGGCAGCACAGGATCTCGCCGCGTGGTCCCAGTCACGTAGGCCAAGAGGTTAAGTTCGGTCAGGTAGGCCAAGAAGTCACGAGTTGCCACACCTAGTTCCCTGGATAGCTGGAATGTGAGGCAGGTTCCGCTAACAGATAACAGTTAATTGGGTGTGGGCAGGTTTTGTCAATAGAAAGACTCTCAACACAATTATGGGTGTGGGGTTCTCTGCAGACTCCCCAGAGTGATGGTTCCTGTAATGAGTTTTAGGGGGAAAATGGCTCCTCACAGACTTCTAACAAAAATCCCTCCCACAACACTGTGCCTATTTGTACCCACCCCAAAAGTGTACAATTGTACATAGCATAAGAAGAAGATGGCCTTCTGGAGGACTAATACACCAGGTAATTTCTTAGACATAAGTGATCTCAGCTGATTGCCCAGCTCAGCCAACTCTTGTTCTCACTTTATTTGCCATTCAGTCTTCTTGCAAAGTGATTTTTTCAGTTTGCTTGTTTGCTTATTAAAATGGTTATGCAGGTGGAGAAAAGGCTCGTTCTAACTGTGGGGAAATTATGCAGCGTAGCATGAGGTTATTTACAAGAAGCATTCAGTGCTTGGCAAAAATATAACTTGGGAAACTACCTGCTACAGCCATGTTTAGAGGATTGAGGACTGGGAAATACTCAACATGTCCCTTCATTATGTCAAGGTTCTGCTCCTACATACTAATTTACAGGGTGGTTGTGCAGACCTATAATAATATGTGTAAGGCACACACAGAGTCGATAAACACTACCTCTATGTCCCAAGAGCATTGCTAGGAAACTGCCAAGAATCTAATATATGTGGTTTTCATTATGGATGTAAAAAACGCTCCTTATATCCTAGCTAAAGTTGCCTTTACAGTAAAGTGTTATTAGGAAGTGGGGAAGAAATACTATTGAATCTGAAGCTAATAGTCATCAGAAAATAACTACTATTTGCTTTATTTTACTGTTTTCATTGCAAGAAAACCTCAGTGCAACGAGCAGACTGGAAGGGAATCAGCTACTGAATGATTTTGTGGTTCCTTTTGTTCTTAATGCACTTAATTTGCATTGCCATTTGAGTGCCTATCATTAGTGTGTAAGCTATTTGTATTATGTCTCTACTTTGAGAATCCATGGAGTAAGAGCCTATAGCATTACATGTAGCTGTATGGACCATTATGACTAGAGCTAGTATTTTGATTTTCTTGTAGAAGCTTCTTAAATATCAAGAACTTTTATGATACAAATGCTTCCAAAGGCTAGGAAACCATCACAAATTAATGAGTCAGCAATAATAAAAAGTAATTGAGACACTTGAAAGACATGGAAGTGAAACTGGGCATGGCGGATCACATCTGAAATCCCAGAACCCCCTTCGTCTCAGGCACGAAGATTGCTATGAGTTAGAGAATAGCATAGGCTATGTAGTGAGTCCCAGGAGAAGTGGAGTTAAACTCCACTTCAAAACAAAAACAACAAAATGACTGGAGATAGTATAATGTATTCAAAGGTTAAACAAAAAACTAATATAAAAAAAGAGGATAATTACCTGGGATATATTAAGTCTAACATCAGCAGACAGATAGCCTATGGCTTCTGTGTAAACTTCTGAAGTCAATTAAAACCTAAATAGTACTAAGACAAAACCAGATTAATAAGACTGAATGAAGACTGTGTTCTGAGTTGTATTGTGGAATGTGATTCTGTTTTTTCTCCTCTCCTGTCCTTCCGTGACTTGGTTGATGCCCGCACTCCCCGTTCTTCATCTCCTCCTTTCCAAGGCAGTGCATTTGCAGATGCTTTCAATGCAGTAACGTTTACCATTGTAACCATTTCAAGGCCAACAAATCATTGCCAGTAGCACACTCTCAGTGCCATGCAACTACCTCTGCTCTGTAGTTCCAGAACCTTTCACCTCTCCAAAAGGAGGCTCCGCCTAATAAGCCCTCATTCTGTGTGCTCTCCCCCAGCACCTGGGAACTACACGGACTTTGTGGGAGGACTTGCTTTCCTTCGCAGCATCAGATCAGCCTTTTCCAAACACAACCCGCACAACTGAAGTCAGATAAAACAGGAAGGCAGAGCAGAGGGCAGGCCGAGCTCTCCAGCTGCACTCTCTGGCTTTAAAGACACAAAGGGAAAACACCAGTGTGGTCATTCTTTTCATTTCCTTCCACTGAAAACAGCCCTCATCTCGCCCATGATCAAGATGCAGAACATTTCTTAGCCCCTCGGGCTTTAACTGCATGGATTTTACTCCATCCCATTTCTTACCTCTTTAAAGTACGCATTTTCTAAACTACCTCTTTTTTAACACAAGAAATTCTGTGATCTAAGCCCATGATATTTCCTGATTGAAGTGCCTTCCCTGTTCTCTGATAGGCTGGGTATATTCTGGTAAGTTGGCAAATACTTTTGCTTTATGCATGGAGTCACCTGAAAATGAGCTTCCATATTCACTCTGCCCTCTGCCCAATCACTTTTCATTGGCTGCATTAGATTTGATTGAGGTCAGTCTCCTAGGCAACCAAAGAAGACATTTTGAAGCGTCTGCCGCCAAGGCCCATTTCTCTAAAATGATGACATTCCCTGGTTCCTAATGTCGTTTCATAGCTATGATACTGATATAGGGGGAAATGCCTCTTGAGGTGATATGCAATCACCATAGTCTACAGTAAAAATATCCTCAGATCCTAGGAGGTCAATCTATAGTCTCTTGTTAGTCTGTCATAACAAATTCACCTGTGCCATATGTAACCATTCCTCTCTAGGTTTAGGAGGAAGCGCAAAGCCTTATATACAGATCCACATTAACTTCAAACTCATACAAATCTAATCTTTTATGTGTCAATGTGTTTTCTATTCTTGGCTTTCCTTTTTTGTTTAATAAAATTAGAATTGAGCAAATAGCCTTACTCTTTTGGTAACTCTAGAAAAAAGACAAAGTTGAAGCCCGACAGTGGTGGTGCACACCTTCAATCCCAGCACTTGGGAGGCAGAGTCAGGTGAATCTCTCTGTGTTCAAGGCCAGCCTGGTCCACAAGAGTAAGTTCCAGAATAGGTTCCAAAGCTATAAAGAAACCCTGTCTCATAAAAAAAAAAAAAGAGAGAGAAAGACAAAGTTGAACCAGATCAATACTTACCTACCTAAACTATTGATTTAATATTTGAACACAGGCTTAATAATTGCATATAATATGAAAAATATTATATTTTTCTATTCATGGGCCACCATTTAAAAATAATTTTGTATCAATAAACATTTGATAATAGTGTCTGCTATACTCAAATACAAAATTATATAGAGAGAGATTGCAGAAAATAAAGACAAGATACAATGACCTATAATCTTGCCATGCAGTTATAATGCCTATTCATAGTTTATAGTATATTTAATTTGTTTACTTTCTATGAATGTTTTTAAACTTCTATTTACTTTGTGTGATATTTTATGACTTTTAAATTTAATAATACGTTATAAACATTTTTATAAATCATAAGGATCTTTCCTCCAAAGCGTAAATAGTGCCTGTCCATATGGATGAATATTGCTAATTTTGAATATTTAGATAAGTGGTTCCCAACCTGTGGGTAGTGACCTCTTTGGGGGGGTTGCATATTAGATAGCCTGCATATCAGATATTTACATTATGATTCATAACAGTAGCAAAATTATAGTCATGAAGTAGCAAAGAAATAATTTTACGGTTGGGGTCGAGACAACATGAGGCAATGTACTAAAGGGTCACAAACAGTGTTAGGAAGCTGAGAGCCACTGATTTAGATTTTGTTCTGGTCAGTTTTTTATTGCAGCGAAATAGGAGATAATTTCTAAATACAAAAATGCTATTTTGGTACATGACTTCAAAATTTTAAGCATGCAGTTGCTTGTACCCATTACTTGGTCTTGCAGTAGCACAGTTTGCTATGGTGGAAGTGCTTTATGGCAAAGGGCTGTTCACTTCATGGTGTCTAAAACTCAAATACAGAGCTGGGGTCCCATATCCCTCTAGAGCACCCCTCCAGTGACCTAACTTCCTGCCATGAATCTTTGTCTCCTCATTATTCCACCAAATCCCAATAACACCATGAGCTGGGGATGAGCTTTTAGTACATGGGCCTTTGGGGAACATTTCAGATCCAAGATACTGCAGACAAGCTTCACGCTCTGTTCTTTTAACACTGCCATGGGTATCTAGGGTATGATCAAACTTGTATCATTATAAACTAAGAAATTTCATTCTAATTAGGGTTCAAATTATTCTGTCTCTGGACAGTGGGAACCTCCTTACGGTGGCCCCTAATAAGACTGTTATAGTCCTTCAGAGAGTCCCCAGCTTTCCAGTAAGACGAATATTCTAGATTTTGTGTGTGTTTTGCTTTGTTTCTTAAAAACTCACTTCTCCACAGAGCACTAATTCTTTCTATGGAAACTGAATATGTGTCCTGCTTATTGCTTTTAGCATGGACTTGGCAAATGCTCTTTCCAGGAGTCTGAGCTACAAAATAACTTTGATATTACAAATATGAGGGTTTTTTAATATTTCAGTTTTTATTTAGGAGTATTTACTAACTTTTAAAATTTAATATTTTTTATCTTTTCTTCTTAGCCTAAAATCTTGGTTCCTAATGACATTGACAAAATTCTATTTATATGTTATCCTAATAGCTACATGTGGTGATTTGAGTAAGAATGGTACATTTAGGTCCATATAGTCAAATGATTAGCCACCAGGGAGTGGGACTATTTGAAAGAATTAGAGGGTTAGGAGGTATAGCTTTGTTGGAGGAAGATCTCTCATAAAGGAACCACTGTATTCCTGTTCACCACCAGCAAACAGAGCTTGTCCAAAAAAAAATGCAGGCTACCAAGAAGTCATGCTTAAATATGTCCTTTTGTGTCTAGAATTCCTTTCCAAGCTTTCTTGTTGTTTTTTTATTTTTTTGTGGATTTAGCTGGCACATGATGGTGTGCCAATCTATAGGCGAAGTCCCACCCAGTCCCTGCTACCACCAAGAAACAAATACACAGAGTATCTACATAGCATATATTATTGTGTTGCCTCTGAATTGTTTGACAGCTGAGGAAGGAGCAACAATTGCTAAAAGACATTTGATTATAAATGCTATTGGATTAATCCAACATATATATTTTGAAAATGCCTTGTCTTCAAAATTTAAGTCAAAAGACATGTTACTTAGGAGAAGAGGTTTTGCTTTTGTTTCCATGGGAAATAAAGGACTGTAGATTCATTCTGGGCTAAGAAAAATCATGATTGGTCAAGGAAGACCCCCTGGAAAAAATCCTGATAGGAGAGGATGGCCCAGATAATCCAACATTTCACAAGACCTCTGTTGGAGTTTCCTCTGAGTTCTACTTCCAGAGCATCCTCAAGACTGTTGGCTGAGATGATCAAGTCTCAAAGACTATTCCAGTCAGGACTTGAACATAATCCTAAATTTTCTTTAGGTCCCCATAAGATTATCAGTGCCCCCAATCATCAGGAAGTAGCTACACCTGCATTCACTGAAAATGGATTATGGATGTTTTTCTTTGTTTAGAGTGTTGGTTATAAGTTGTTATGGCTAATGGTCAGAAAGAAAGCTAAACAAAGGAAATTAGATTCAGAGATTTTGTTTTGGAAAAAAAAAAGGAGGGAAGTGGTGTGGGACAATGATCTTGTGCCTGTAAAGATTTCCCACTTATATTGATTTAATAAAATGTTGATTGGCCAGTAGCCAGGCAGGAAATATAGGCAGGGCAACCAGGAAGGACTTATAGGTAGGGTGACCAGAATAGGAGAATTCTTGGAAGAGGAAAGGCTGAGTCTGTAGTCATCATTCAGACCAAAAGGAATCAAGATGAGAATGCCTTACTGATAAAAGGTACCAAGCCACATGACTAATGCAAACAAGAATTATTGGCTAGTTTAAGGTGTAAGAGTTAGTTATTAAGAAGCATAAGCTAATAGGCCTACCAGTTTATTATTAACATAGGTCTCTGTGTGTTTCTTAGGGACCGAGTGGCTGTGGGACCAGGTGGGACAGAAACCTCTGTCAATACTTGGGAACAACCTTAATGTGGCCAATCTCTCCCATGTTGTATGAATTGTATTTCTTCTTGTTCTATTATGAACTGCATTGCTCCTGCTATTGGTTTTAAGACATAATGCTACCCTTCTTTTGAATGTGGAATGTTCATGTGGTGGGGGCATAGATCCCAGTGTGGAGACCTTCCTACATGTATATAAAGGAGCATGCATCCATGATGAGCAGGATCTAACACAAAAGATCTAGCAGACTAGAGGATACACCATAATTCTTAAAGTAGCATTATGGGATGGGATCATAAGTCAGCTGTGGCATTAGTTTTGTGACCTTTTCTGTGGGTTGTAAGTCAAAACAAACAAAGCTCAGCTACTTTCCCAGAAAGAACTTACCCATGTAAGAAAGGAAAAAAAAAAAAAAAAAAAACACAAGAAAAAGGCAAGTTAATGCTGTCCTCATCACTGTTCTTGAGTTTGCAGGAAAAGCGGGGTTGAAAGAATGAGTCAGAGAGATATTGTCTTATTCTTTTAGCTGTGTAGCATGTAAAGGAAGCAAATACAAATTACATCTATATTAAATAATCCATTCTGCATTTGGAAGCTTGGATCTCATGGAAAGAATTGGAGAGAAAGAGAGAAAGAATTGGTAGAAGATACCTTCAAGCCCATCTTTAAACATGGGGGGGGGGAGAATCTGTAATTCAGCATGAAGTCAGGGGCTTTAATAATATCCCACTCCAGAAAACAATAATGATTAGGGAGTGCTTTGCCTCTGAACTGCTTGAATTGGAAAAGACATTTTGAAAAATGAAGCAAACATATCTCACGGTCCTGTTTCTAAAGATGTGGGACACGAAAGTTGACAGGATCAGTAGGAGTGTTGTAGAAATGGGCAGAAACTGAGAAATATAAAAGCTCGTCTCTCCTTGAGACAACAGGCTACACCATCAGAGGCAATACAGGATAAATCAGTGTCTTGCGGATTTGAGCCATTAGGAATACTTGGTTGTCACTGCCTGAAGTTCCAGTAAATATTAGGAGTTAGAAAACATTAAAGGAAGGACATACATTACTGAGGAAACTGGGCCATGCAATTCATCACGTCCAGATAAGATTGTGTTTACAGAACAGTTGAAAAAGAACTTAATTCAGCAGGGTCTTTGGGAATAGAATGGCGCTTGAGTGGCTTCCCTGAGTGTCACGGTGGGACATAATCTATCTGAGATAGGGGGGAGGCCTTGGCAAATAACAATGATTTATACTGTTATGCAAATTGGGTTTGTACAACACTGAAGCAGTCAAGAAGATGTGAGAAAACAGAAAAGCAGACAAAAGAGGCTATTCAGGACATCTGAAAGCAAATATGACACCATTTATGTGGCAGCCAAAGTTCCTGGAGAAAAAAATTGGCAGAAATCCAAATTCACCACCTCTCATGAGCCTATAGAAGGCTGACACCCAAACAGCAGTTCAGCGGAGAAATGAAGGAAGGAGTAAATATAACAGCAAAGATGAAAATGATCAATTCATCCCACATCCCAGGAACTGGTAATTATTCTCTGAGAGTATAGCGTATACATTTCTCATCTGGCTATAGAGATTTTTTCATCCATTTCTGTGTCCTTTCAGCAGCCAGATGTGGCCACTGGAAAGGCAGTGGCCACCCACAGTGTCAACCCAAAGCCTGCAGCACTCAGGAAACCAGTGTGGTGGGGAGACAGGTGAAAGGACAGCATATCGGTAGTAAGTCTAGTATAAGCCAGCCTGACTGAGCCCCTGGGGTGTGAGATGTGCTATAGCACTACATCAAGGACTTCAGGATAGAGGGACAGAACAGCTCATGGGGAATGACTGTAGGCACAGAAACCTAAATATCCCAACTGCCTGTAGTTTGAGACATTTGCAATCCCAACATCTGGAAAGCAGGGCCAAGAGGATCATTGCTTCAAAGGTTTTATTGTTTTATTTTTTTATTTTATTTTATTTTTTTTGCTGCTTAACAAGTTCAAATCCACCTAAGAACAAATGAGTCCCTATGACAACCCAACCACCACCTCTAAAGGAAAATAATAAGATAATGTCTCCCATACATACACTGCTATACACAACATTGCTCTTTTGAAGAAACAATTGCTGCAAGTGATGTGAGCTTTGCATGCTGTATTAAACCTTAATAATATGCTTATTTAGGAAGTCTTTATCTGATGAGTACAAACTGGCATTTGCTTAGAATGGTGAGCAATAGGCTTTCAGAAATTCTGCCCAAGCTTTGTGAAAAGATATAATGCTGACCTTAGAGATTTAGAGAAACATTTGTAAGATTTGTAGGCACACCTAAATAGTTTGGATGGGAAATAAAAAACGGGAAATGCAAAATCCAGGCAAAGCATAAATGATACCTAATAAGGGGGAAAATGATCCAATAGTTAATGCCTGAAAATTCTAAAAAATGTGATTAGAGTTTTAACATGGGTACTTTATGAGGTGGGAAAAGGCATACTTGAAAATCAAGGATTTTTAAAAAGAAAATTCCTGGTACTAAAAGCAAGATACCTTCGCATGAGTTTTTGACAAGGGTTTCGCCTGAATCCCTAAAAAAAAAAAATGCTGCTACTATTGATTGTATGCCAGAAGAAGACAGTCAGAGAAGAGTCGATTGCTGAATATACTTACATTTAATCTATTAGACTTAAAGAAATCAAGCTGTGACTGGTCTGGAAGCCCCGTCACTCCTGGCTAATTTCCACAGTGATGAAAGACACCATATGGGCTAGTATGTGTGCCGGGGGATTGTCACCAATAGGCCAGCTACACTATGGGTTCTATGTGATATAGTGCCTACATGACAGGCAAAATGTGCAATAGTTGTTTAGATCTAATAGTAGCACAACTCTTATGGGTACGACCAGCTACATTCCAATTAGATTTCAGGCCTATTCCACAGAGGGACCTATGTATGGTACTATAAAAAGAAAACCTGTGGCTGGAGAGACTGCAGCCTCTATTGGGGAAACTATTTCTATTGTTAAATGGAGATGATTTGCCTATCAAATTGCCCTCTAAACGTTTATGTTTAGGCCCATAGATTATTACTACAAAAGCTGCAAAGATTCATAAGCTAAAGTACTGGTAATAAATGAAGATTACTGTAGTACAATAGCTTAATGTTTATCCCACAATGTTTATCCCTACATGGGAGAAAATATCTATACAGTGTCACTTTGAAATTACCCACACAAGACCTGCACAAGACTGGGTCCACTACCTTTTTTTTTTTTTTATGGAACTGAAGGAATACTCACTGGCCAGAGCATGAGGTCTTTTTTTCTCCTTGATAATATATAACACTCAATTCTTCTTTAGCAGAGTTGCCACATATAAACTATCCATGTCCCTAAAAGAGCCCTTCATTCATGCTTTTTCAACCTCAGTTGAATTAATTGGTTCACCTAGCTAGACTTGAGAAAGAGCATCACTCCATTCATCATTGGTACTCTCTCTACTAAAGTGATTAGATGCTTATCCACATATCCCCAGAAAAATCACACAATATTAGGTCTCATGACCCTCCTGCCTCGGTCTTCTGTACACTGAAATTACATTGCGTATCACCATGTATGGCTTCAGTAGTCATTCTTCCCATTTCTGAGACATTTATTAGTTAACTCTATCCACACTAGCCCACTTCCCTCCATAACCATACTCCTTCAAACTCTTTCTTTTTTCGATTTCAGCTGCTCGGCCTCACTCCCTCTTCACCCTTTCTACACACATACACATTCATCCTATGCATTTGCCCCATTGAGCTGGGTCCAGTTCTTCCACAGGATTTCCCTTGCTAACTGGAAAACCAAGGAAACCGAAGGTGAGGCAGCCTCAGCAAACTAGCCAGACCACAACATTACAGAAAGAAAAACTGGACTCATCACCAACTGTCCAAAATGTGCTTAGAAGGCAAAATCAAGTTATAATAGGTTGATAAGATTCATGACTTGAAGAATAAAAAAGAAATCACTGGGGAAAACAGCGCATGTCTTAATAAAGCCAGCTTATGTCACTTTTATGAGAGTTATCAGAAAACAGTTTAAAATTAGAAAAAAGAAAAAACACAGTCCTTAAAAGTACTTAATTGTGAAATTTATTTAGTGATTCTTTTCTCCAAGCCACAATAATAGATAAAGAAACTGATACCCTCTCTAGCAGATTCCAGATCAGCCTTTCTAACCTCGGTCTTTGCTGAGCATCTGGAGAAATAACTCATCATTGGAGACTGTCCTGTGTATTATAGGCTCTTTAGTAGTACCACACCTCTACCCACTGCATGCATTAGATCCCTTCTTCCAGGGTGACAAACAGGCTTCCAGACAATGTTCTGCAAGAGGCAAAATAGCTTGGAGCTGTTCTCACAGATGCCAGAACAAACTTCTTACCCTACCTCAAGGGTCAGTAAACTATCACCCCTGGACTTTGAAAGAAAAGCCCACTGCATACTTCTGTAAATAAAGTTTTATTGGGGCATAGCCATGCTCATTTACTTATTGCTTGTGGCTGCTTTTTCACTAACAAAGCAAAGTTGGATAAGGGTAACAGCAATTGTCTGATCCACAAAACCAAAATGTCTACCATCTGGCTGTTATCAAAATCTTTGCCAACCTCTATCCAAGTTTACTAGTTTCAAATATTTTCTCAGTGATGATAACTTTTTATACTGAAGTTTTACATAAAACTGCCAGACAGAGCATGCAACTTGGATAATTTGAGGAAGTAAAGTGCATGTTACATAAATAAGACGGTGATTTCAAAGACAAGGCAGCATGTAGTAAAACAACAGTCAAAAACTGGATGTTATTGGTTTCTCAAGGCCTGAAGAGGATATGTATATGTATTAAGGAGCTAGGGAAAGGATGCCTGGCCACACAGCATCCTGCCCCAATCCATGTTAGTGCTCCTAACCCAAGCAGAAGCAAGAGGGCAAAAAGAACCCAGTGAAGCTGGCTACGTAGATTAGCATCCTGAGGCAAAGAACTCTGCAGAAGAGAGAATTCTATTTAAAGTCAAACAGAAATTCTGCTACTGGGAGCCTTCATGTACAGCACTAATAATGAAAAGGCTCCTGTAATATGATGTGGGATGTCCTTCTGTGTATGTGTTGCTTTTATTGGTTGATTAATAAAGCTGTTTTGGCCAATGGATTGTCAAAATAAAGCCAGGTGGGAAATACAAATATAGATAGATAGATAGATAGATAGATAGATAGATAGATAGATAGCGAATAGGCAGAGTCAGAGAGACATCATGTAGCTGCTGAAAGAAAAAGACACCAACCAGAACTTTATAGAAACCAACACAGCCTCGAGGCAAAACACAGATTAATAGAAATGGGTTAATTTAAGATGCAAGAGCTAGTTAGGAATATGACTAAGCAAATAGTATTGTAACTAATATAGTTTCTGTGTGATTATTCAGGTCTGAGAAGTCAGGAAATGAATGAGCAGTCTCCTGTTACAGCAATGTTTAATGGAGAGAATTTTCGGTCAGCATAAATTGGCCTTTTCTCTGACCCACTGACCTAAGACTCCAGAGAACACAGTTTAAAAGTCTTGCTAACTCCTCCTTTAATTTTCTAACTTAATCTCCTTTCTGTAACAAATCTTAGGATCAGATAAGATCAGATATGTTAGTCCCGTCTTCCTAGTAACCTCCAATCTTAAACCCCTTTCCACAATCCAAGCATTCAATCCAAAGTCATCAGACAGATGCCTCTGCCCCTTGTTAGGTTTGTCTTTGTGTCTGTGTCTTCAAGCCACTAAGCACTGGTACAAAAAGGAGTCTGATGATGCAGCCCGACTGTCAGATACTTGCCTAACAGCCACAAGGTTCTAGATTGGATTGTGAACACACACAGAGAGAAAGAGAAAGGTAGTGAGGAAGGGGAGATATTTAAAATAGCCTAACTGCTGAATGCATCAAAAAATCATAATGGCATACAACAGAGACTCAACTTCCAGCCTCCGGCTGGCATGCTCTGTACTTTCTACTTATGAAATATGATGGCCATTCCTCAAACCTGATCAGCCTTCACCTTTCTGTAGCATGGTTTCTGCCATGCCTTCTATCTTGGCTCATTGCTGACTTCCACAGTGGTGTGTGCTCTCTAATGGTTGTGTACTTCTTTGACTGCTCCCCTTTATATCTTTAATGACATTTTTTATTTTACCCTTTCATGACTCTTCTCATTAAAAGAAAAAACTTCCTCCAAAGAACACAAAAATAAATTATGACTCCAACCATGCAATTAATACTGTATCTTATATATAGTGATTTGCAATAGCATTCCCTGAAGCAAATAATAGATTTATAAATATTATAAGTAGCTTTTTATACAACAGGTAGAAAAATTCTATAACTTCCTAAAGCCTTTTTACATAACCCAAATTTCTATATGTCCCTAAATACTTAGTTCCAAAATCCCAAAGGTAGAATAGAATAGATACTTTAGAATAGAAAGAATCTTAAAGATTATCTATTTCAATGGCCATCGCTCTAGGGAGAACATTAGAGTTTTCATATCACTTGCCTCCAGATAAAGTTTCCAAGAAAACATCCCAGCCCCTTCTCTACTAGTATTTTCCTTGGCCTTATTAATATTATCATACTTTTTTTGCCGGGGGAAGAATGCTATCCTGGAAATTGAACCCAGGACCTTATTTATGCTAAGGGTAAAGACATTTTTTAGTGCATCGTTTAATGGAACATTAAATAAGTTTCAGTGAGGTATAGACTATTGGGAATGTTATTGCTTCAAGTCATAAGAGCTACATGAATAATGAGATGAGCAACATAAACAGCCATTGTCTAACTTCATGAGAACTTGTGATGTGTTTGCAACATTGTCTCTTCAGCTATTGTTTCTCTCCCCTTTTCTTTCCAGTTGTGACAAGTCTACAGTCACCCAACCTCCTTCTCTTCACTGGTTGTGACAAGTCTGTACCGTCACAGTCAGGTCACAGTGTGGCCACAGCTATTCCAAATATATCATCCTCTTAAGAAAAGGTGGGGGAGGAGAGGGTAGGGAGAAAAGGTTTTCTTATCTGGTCTCTCACTTTTAAGTAAGAGGGATATTTTCTAGAAGTTCCAAGTATATGTCTTCGTGTATACTATTAGCTTAAACTGGATTGTGTGTCTATCCAGAGACCAATTACTGAGCAAAGAGGGTGGTATCTTAGTCACCATTCACAGTGATGTAATAAGTACTTTGACAAAAGCAACTAAAAGAAGGAAGGGTTCATTTGGGCTCGCAGTCTGAGGTGACAGTCCTTCATAGTGGGACATCATAGCACTTGGTCACATTGCATCCACCATGGACAGGACACTGATAATAATGAATGCTTACACTCAGCTTGTTTTCTGCTTTTCACATAGGCTAAAATCCCAACCCAGGGAATGGTGCTAACCACAGTGGCTGAGCATTCCAATCTCAACTAACCTAATCAAGATCATTCCCCAGGCAAGCCCAGAGGTCCATCTCCCAGGGGTTTCTAGAGCTGACAGTTGAGATTAGCCAGCACAGATGGCCACGATGGGGTGCCCAGACTTTTGCTCAAATATTATTTCGAGTGTGTCTATGAGGGTGTTTGGAAGAGTTTAACATTTGAGTCAGTAGACAAAGTAAGCAGATTGTTCTCACTAATGTGGGTGGCCTCATGCAATCTGTTGAAAGCCTGAACAGAACAAAAAGGCTTGAGGAAGGGAGAGTGCCTTCTGCCTGATAGTGTTTGAGGTGAGACTCTGGATTTTCCCTGTCTTCAGTTTTGAACCCCAGTTTGGGCATTGCCTTTTAAACAGGAACTATGCCATTGGCCAACCTGGTCTTCAAACCTACTGGCTACAGATCTGGGAGCTTGCTCAATTCAACAATCACATGAATCAGTTTCTTATGCTTGGTTACAAGACGAATGCATGTATTCTCTTTATTGGTTCGTTCTCTCTCTCTCTCTCTCTCTCTCTCTCTCTCTCTAGAACATTAACTCATATAGTTTTCTCTTTAATTCTATGCTAGCATTTTTGAAACCAAGTTTAACATTCCCAACAGATGTAGCACTGAGAGCTTCCAAGTGAAAAGCAAAGTAGAAATTTTGTTTTACTTTATTCAGTCATTGACTAATCAATAAGAAGATTTGGAGTTTTTACGATGTGCTGGGTTTGCAAAATTCGTTCTTAGCTTCAAATAGTTCACTAAGTCGTAACGTCAGCAGACATGTAGCAAAAGCTAAGTTAGAATTTAATAATTATATAGCAAAGTGGTGTACCGGAGCAGACAAAGGTGGGGTAGTGGCCGCTGTTAGGAGTTTCCTGAGGGATTAGACTTGACAAACACAGGGTCATTAGGTAGGTGAAAAGGATTTTTTTCTTGGGAAAAGAAGTATTTCAGGCATCTAACAAAATATGTACAAAGCGAGTAGCTAAGAGCTGCATGGGGAAATTAGTCAGATGACCCAGAAGAGCAAGAGCTCATCACCAGTCTTAGAAGAATGGATGCAATGAAATTGCTGCCATGTAGGAGTTCCCATTGTTTTCTCTCCTTATTGATTAAAACCTGGGGTCCATCTACCTCAGTCTCTGTCTTCACCCCCATTGCTTTCTAAGAAGCCCTGATTAGCACCCCAGTTTATGAGATATGTTTTTAGTGAGAGTGAGAAGATAATAGCAGACAAGAAAGATGATTTGTAATTTCAGGTTTTTGCTGTTGATGATGATTTTATTTTTATTTGAGGTTAACACTGCTGGAGAAAGGAGATGCATTGGTAAAAATCCATCTAAATAATGGTTCTGTCCTTCTTGGGAATAGTTGCCTTTTATTTCTCTTTCCTTTCTTTTCTTCAGTACCGGTAGTCAAAACCAGAGCCCTTGCATACTAAGCAAGTGTTTGCCATGAAGTTACACGTCTAACTTATATCTGAGTTGTTTCAACTTTCATTTAAAACACAGTAACTCAGGAGCTAAGCCATGTGGATCACCATTTAATAAGCATTCAAATCACCTTCCTGAGCGGGATCCTCTTTCTTTTCCTCCAGTCATGGCAGGAAATTCATTAGCCAAGGGCCACACCATTTTGCAAAGCTCCTTCATTTGGATTGAAATTTGACAACTCTAAACTACCATACTTTTGTTTGCAGAACTAAAGTAGGTTGTTTTTTCTAGATCCTTGTCTTCCTCAGCCTCACAGGTGATTCACAACTACTCTGACCACAAGAACTCACCATGTACTGCTCATTGATCCCATAACACCCCTCTCCTTTCCTCTGAAACCTAAGAAACAGCCTCTGCTCTGTGGTGTGTACCCGAACTCTCCCGAGCACCCCCCATGCTGCCGTTTGTCTGTCTGTGGCATTAGTAACTCTCCTAACAAATGTCTTACCTCTAAAGGACTCACTTTATTCTCCCCCTTGAATCCAAAACTTAAAAAAAAAAAATCTTGACGTGACAAGATAGAACTTGACTGAAGTCCAGGTGACTGGGGTTCAGGCGCCGGTGTGACTGAGGCTAAGCACAGACTCCAGACCCTGGGCAAGGTAATTGATTGGCAGAACCATGACTGGGCTCACGCCCGTGAAACCCAAGACATTCAGTATTAAAACTCTTCTGTTGTGTCCTCTCTTAAGAGGCCATGTCTTTTTTTCCTCTGTGCTTCCTGAGGAGCCGTGGCAAGTACTGTTGAAACCCTGTATCAAACCATCCCAGAAGGCTCCCTCTCGCTTTGCTTCTCGCCGTTGTTCTGGATTAATCTTCCTCAGCATCTCCTTTGCTGCCTGGAAATTCAAGCCACATAGCCTGATGTCAAAATTACCTTATTACCTGGCACCAAGCCAAGCCCCATAATTACTGCTCTGACTCTCCCTCTCACACATCACGGTCAGCCAAACCCTTTCGTGGAGAGAAAAAGAGGCCTTTCACTTCCTCTGGGGAGTAATGATTAGGACACAATGGTGCAGCTTTGGTGACAGCTTCGCTTTTGATTTTTGAGACAGGCTTACTAGATGACATGGGCTTGGCCTGGAACTTGTTGTATAGACCAGGTTGCCCCAACATCGCAGCAATCCTCCTGCCTCAGCCTTTTGAGTATTACAGGAATGCTCCCAACACCTCCATCGTAAGACATATATTGTAGCACAAATGCTTCCACTTTTTGCGACAAAAGAGCTTAACAGCTCTGATCAAATCAACACCAGCTTGCAATGCTCCCGGCTCATACCATCTTGTATGGCATACTCTGCTCTCACTCCTCAAGAACAATGCATTTCAGTCACCAGGGCCCTTTGTGAGTACCTATAATGGATCCGGCATAGACTGAAATCTAGTCAGCAATAATAAGCCGAAACCACCACAATACTTTCGGCTTGCTGTTTGTGTTGGGCCCCGTGCTAAGCATTTTCTATGTATTAACTCATGCTTCACAGCAACCATATGAAGCAGATGTCGTTTGTTTCTACCATTTTGCATGAGAATGCCAGGCAGTAGAGATTGAATAAATTGCTAAAGTTGTCAGAATATCTAAATGTTACAATGCATATTCAAACCCAGAGCTGACTGTGATACTGACTCCCAGTGCATTTTATTTAGAGTAATTGGCCCTTAGGCACTAAAACTTGCAGCACGTATTCATTTGTTTGACAAAATAGTTCAGATTCTTCTTCAGTAAATGTAATTCAATTCCAGAAAACGTCATTCCTCCCCCCTTGAATATTACAGTAGCTAAAAATATTTCAGTCATATTTTACTGATTAATCAAAGTATTTTGAGTTATATAAATATGTAAATTTTTAGCCTGAAATTTTAATTTTAATCCAACTTCATGGTCAGCCTTAAAGCTGACCACAGATGATACTATCTCCTGGGTCTCATTCCCTTATACACTCCTCCCCCACAGTGTTTCTGGATTGCTCTGTGTGGTCAGTGAGATATGATAACAGCAAAGGCATGCTACTTCAGAGCTGGATAACAAAAGCCTGTGATTTCTATCTTGAGTTCTCTCTGCCTCCTTCTTTCTCCATAGGTGCCAACCTCAGATCACCTTATCTAAGAGAAACAGGGGCTCTGTTCTGAGGCATCTGGAAAGTGTGTAGAAAAGCCACAAGACAAGAACTAAAGTCTGAAACCATCAGCCAAAAGACAGAGGCCTGCCAATCATGTGTGAGTTAAGAAGATGGCCTTCTCTAACCCAGATGAAGTCATCTCCAACTTTATTGCGGACCCTTAAAAACTGAATTCTGTCCCCATTCCCCAAAGGTGGAAGTCTTAGCCACCTACGTTAGAATGAATCTCTCCAAAAAGATAAATAAAATTAAATCCTGTCTTAAAGCAAGAGCCCTGATTCATGTAACTATGTTTTAAGATATGGCCTTCAAAGAATTAAGGTAAACTGAGGCCTTTGGGGAGAATTTCAATTTAAGCTGGCTCATACACTTATGAGAAGGGGAGATCAGAACTCAAAAGAAGGAAGCACCAGGGCGTATGAGCCCAGCAAGAATCATCATCTCTGTAGATGAGAAGGAGAGAGGCCTCAGAGGGAAGCCATCATGAGCTCCTGGCACTCAGAACTCTGAGAGGGCAAATGTCTATTGGGTAAATTACTGGGTCTGTGGTATTATTTATGGGGGCTGCAGTAAATCAGATCTAGGACCTTGATGTAGAACCATTCAGTTAGCCTAGCCCTGCCTCCCTGACCCACAGAAACCATGAGCTACAACTAACTGTTGTTTGGAGCTGCTAATGAGGTCCTTTGCTATGCAGTGATTCACCCCTCAGCTCCCTGGGTTCTTTGATTTACGGTGGCAAGCCACTCTGCCATGTTAAAGATACTTGTATTCCTGTTTTCCCAACTGCCCAGAAAGTATTCACTCAGGAAGTTCATTTGTAATTTTTTTCCATCCACATCATTGCATTTTAAAAAGAGAAAATATCATGCAAACACAAGAGATCTGTAAAATAATCTAGAATTCCACAAATATCTCCCTTTAATATAAATTGCCTATTTTCTACACCACTGATGCAGAGATTATCATTGCAGCTATTGGACCCAGCACGTGTCACTCCTTGTTCTATTTCCTTCATTAAACAGAAAATGTTAGATGCACAGAAGGATGAAGTCAGCCCAGCTCACTGCTATACCTTGCACTTCGCTTAGCTTTCTAAACCATTTCTGAGTTCTGATGGTGATGAAAACTGATGTATTTTGCATATTTATTGATTCGTCATTATCCATTCATTCAGTTAGTGTTATATGATGCCTACTACGTGTCAGGCACTGTTGTAAAGAGCAACCATGTGCCTATAAGCAAAACAAAGAAACACCTCTTTGCGGACCTTGTAGAAAGAACTAGCTAGCGACAAGCATGAAGGCGGGGTAAAGTTTATGACCTGCAGGCAAACTGCCCACATGGGCCACAGAACATTACTGCTTGTGACTGACGATCCTGGGCACTGGACATGTGAACATACTGTGCTGGGAAGACAATGTTTCATAAAGAAAACCGCATATGCAGAGGCTGGAGAAATGGCCCAGCAGTTAAAAGCATGCATTGTTCCTTTGGAGAACCTGAGTTCAGTTCCCAGTACCCACATGGTGGCTCACAACTTTCTATAACTCCAATTCCAGGGAACCCGACACCTTCTTCTGGCTTCCATAGGCACTGCACACACGTGGTACCCAGATATATATGTAAACAAAATACCCAAAAACATAAAATAAAAAGATAATTATTGAAAAGCAGGCTCACACATTGAAAACTATTGTTAAGTCTGAGGAATCCTGTTTCAGGCATGCAGAGGACACAGCCTTCTTTCAGTTCTGCTAAGTTTTAAGCTCCTTTCACAGTTATGGGATAACTATGATGTGGAGTTCCATTCTGCATTTCTATTCAAAATTATTATGAAAGTTTATTGGCAAAAGTCACATATACTTCAAATGTAATAATAAACAATGAAGTTAAAAGTACATTACTTACCTGGGCAGTGGTGCTTTATGCCTTTAATTCCAGCAGTCGGGAAGTAGAGGCAGGCAGATCTTTGTGAGTTCGAGGCCAGCCTGGTCTATGAGAACTATTTCCAGGACAACCACGGCTGTTACACAGAGGAACTCTGTCTTGAAAAAATGAAAAAAAAAATAGTGCATTACTTACCAATGTTTTCTCTTTGAGAATGAGATTTAGCCACAGGAAATTTCAGCATCAAGTAATGATAGCTCTTTCTCCTATTACATAAAGAGACACTTATATAACCTTAAAACTAGATGTAACATGACCACGGTTGGAGGGTACTTTTTTAAAAGGATATTTTTATTAGTATATGTTAATTGCGCAAACTAATGGTCTCAATTAAGGCATTCCACAGTTGTATATAATGAACTTTTATCATATTCACTATCTTGTTTTATATTTAGCTCTTGACCATAAGAATCTTTCTTGCCTAATGTATTCATGAAATCTGTGTGTGTGTGTGTGTGTGTGTGTGTGTGCAAGAGAGAGGAGGAGAAGTACTTTGTTGAACTTTACATTTCATTAATTATACATACATAGTTATGCCTATAGGGATGCGAACAGATAGAGAGCCAGAACATTCTGCAGGAAAGAAGCGTTGGAGTGTGATGAGCCATGAAGCAGCAAGTGGGCCTTCAGTGACTCCAGGAAGGAGTTAATAAACCAGTGACGTATGTGGTCCTTTTCGATGCTCAGAGGCCACAGCTCTTCAAACAAGATTTCCTTGACCAGTTTCCCCTGAGTCAGGATCACAGTCTTGTTTTCCGAGATGCTTTAACTATTTATCAGAGCCATCTGGACTATTGGAAAAGCACCTTCCACAAAGCTCTCAAAACCACCTCCATACCCCGTACTGTAAATGGCATTGGAAAAAAATAAAAATAAGATGGCCCACGGTGGGTGGCAATCTGTCCTTTCTCCCACCGCCTCCCTACACTAGAAGCCATAAACTAAAGAGCGGATGCGCTTTACTTTCGTGATGCAGGTTTGGCAATTTCTATACAGTCAGAAATATTCACTGGAGATGTAGTAAACAGTCCCTAAAGAGGACTGTTTCACGAAGCATGGCATTAGTCTCAGAGTAAAATGAAATAGTCATTAAACATGCCACCAAATGTTCTCACAGGTCCAAAGTCCACATTTGGACTTTGTGCACAGCTGGGAAGTAGAAATTAACCACAGGAAAAGCATGACAACACATTGGCATCAGAATCCTAAGTTCAATCAGCGCCCGTAACTTGTTGACTTGAAGAATGCTGCCTTATTTCCTCAAAACTCGGTTTCTTCATTTGAATTATACCGGTATCAGCTAGGATTGACATTACAATCGAATAAACTATTCTGAACAAAGCATTCAGAACAGAAAGTACAAAGTGCCCAACAAAAGCCAGCTCTTGGGATGTTGGAGCACAGGTATTCAGTGTGTGATTTCAGGTGTCTGAGCAGGACCTGGGAAAGTCTCCGAAGCCCCATTCCTCAGATACATGCCCCCCAACCCTGATCCTAACCAAGAAGAATGAGATGTGGTACCAGAAGATGCTGGTACATGCTCAAGTTGATTGACCACACTTTCAGAATATGAATGACAATAACTATGAATGCCGGAGTATCCATTATTAAGAACCTTTGTTTCATGACTATTTAAATACACAAGAGGTACAGGGGATATAGAGCCCCCCTTTATTTTCCACTTATAATTGTTGTTTATTAAGTGTGTGTGTGCATGATGTATGTGTGTACATATGCTACCTTGCACTTGTGAAAGTCAGAGTACATCTGTGGAGTTGGTCCTCTCCTTCTACATTTATGTAAATTACAAGGACCAAAGTCGGGTCTCCAGACTTGCATGCCAAACATCTTTATCTGCTGAACTGTCTCACCAATACTCACTGTAATTTTTATGTGGGCTTTTTGGCTGAGACTAAATACAAGATCTAATTAAAAAGTGAAATATCACATGTTTTATTAACTTTAGAGGTACAAGTGAAAGCTCTACTCATGAGAGTAATCCAACATCTAAAGCCTGATACTTTTATCCTATTTTAACACAGCATTATAAAACATGGAAGGATTGGCAGGACCACGGAACACATAGGCTTGAGTGAAGTCTAAACTACTGTATGTATCCATGCTACTACATGTACTACGGTCCTATAGCGCCTATACTACGTGTACTATGGTATTTCGCCTATAGTGTGTGCCTGCTCTAAGGTATGGGACTCTAGCTGGGAAAGAAGCTGGAGATTTAAACACATACACACACAGACAGAGACACAGGGACAGGGATCATCCTTGAACCAAGAATGCCCCTTTATTGTGTTCCAGGGCAGCTTATATAGGGATCCTTAGCTGATAGCCACGCCCCAGCCAAACCCACCAGAAACAGCTCCCCTGCCATCAGGAACTCCTGAGGGTCTGGTGCTCAGAGCAGCTGCAAACACAGGAAAACAAGTTGTTTTGCTCAGAGCAGCTACAACCATAACAAGTTGTTTACAAGAAACTCAGGGTCTGGGGGTCCACAGGCCCTAACAAACTATTATTACCAAGAGACATATGGGACAGGTGAAAGGCAGTGGAAGGTCAGCATCCCCTTAGAGTTTATTTACTTGGGATCAAGGTAGCTCCAATCACAGGCTTTGCTAATGAGCCTTGGTAAGTAAGGGAAGAATAACTCTCTCTCTCTCTCTCTCTCTCTCTCTCTCTCTCTCTCTCTCTCTCTATCTATCTCTGTCTCTTTCTCTATCTCTCTTTCTCTCTCCTCTCTCTAAAACATCTTTATAGCCTACTACAAGCAGGGAACATCTAGCCTAATGGCCCTTTCTCAGCTACCATCCCTCAAGTGATTTTGAATTCAAGTGACTACTGTACCAAAGGGGCCTACCAGACTTTGAGACAGCCTGTCCTTATCTACTTCAGAATACTAAACTTTAAGAATCAATATCTGGACAAAGATCTTCAGCAGTCATGTGAGAACAGCAGGGTTTGTGGGGGAACAATCCTCTTGCATACTGGTTTTGACTTTGGAATTGAGTCCTCAACACTAAGGGCTAGAGATCTAGCTGGGACCTAGCCAGTGATCAAGCACTTGCCTAACATGTGTGAAGCCTTGAGTCCAAGGGCTCAGTACCATAAGAGCTGAGTCCTAAATGTTACACAAAAATGGTCAAAAAGGTCGATTACTAAATACTCTATAATAGATTATAAATATTATAGAGCCAAAGACAATGGGGAGCAAAAAAGGCTAACTGAGAAGAGGGAGAGCTACAGTATATCTTAAGTGCAAATGCTTGAACACAGTTCATTATCCACCATCTTGATTGCCTGGCTATCCCAACGGAAGTGTGCTGAACAGGGACAAAGCTAGAAGTATCTACATGTGTTCTTTGTTGACGGGTGTGGCAGTGACAGCAAGCATACTTACAGATAAAAGTGTCCTTAAGAGCAAGGTGAACCACAGCGCTGTTGGTACGACGTCATCCTCCACACTGTGACCACAGAGGTTTTCTAAATGTAATCATGCCACTTCCCCACAGAAAAGACCTAATTGGCTCCCGGAAGCCACAGTGATCACGGACATACAGCCTTTCTCCAGTCTAAGAAGGACCAAAATCTGGGAATTTGGAGAGTGAAACCTGAGCTTTGAGAATGGTAACTCTACAGAGACACACCGTGTCTCTGTGAGTCGGAGCTCTCTAACGGTTGCAACCATCTTCTACGAGCCACTAAAACTATCACTTTATTCCTGGTATCCTAAGCACCCGCTTGACATTGGTCTGAATCTTTTAAATTTAATCATAAGCTTTAAGTCTGGGCTTTGTAGCTGAAAGACAAGATGGAGTTACAAGGCCAAAGACAGCGTGCTACGAAGCTCAAAGCAGGTGTCCCTGTTTTTTTTTTGGCCTGGGAAGACCAGATCTCTAGCCTCAAACATCACAATTGTTGGCCCATCCATGGTGCACCGGTCTGCATCTGACTCCCCTAACAGCCCAGCTTCCATTTAACAAGCTCTCTGATTGGCAAATAGAATGCTTTCCCTTCTCAGGGAGGCTCTGTTTTGTATCTCTGACACTGTATTCTTGCTAAAGGATTTAGCTGGAAGTATTCATCCTGAGATAGCTGGCACAACCAGCTGGCTCTCTAGCCCGTTCCCTCCCTGAAGCCTTCTCAGGGCATGATGGTTAAAACACCTTGAATCAATCGCACATTGTTAGCGGATCCAGTTGGTTTGGTTGGTCCTGATCATCACTGTCAACAGTAGGGCCTCTCAGTCCAAAAGTCACATTTCCAGTTTTGATGCGAATTGAGCAACTGAAGGGTACAATGGAATGGCCTGTCTCCTGCAAGGGCCCAGTTTTTTGAGGTCTGCCTTGGGAAACCTACCAGCATTTCCCCCGTGCTAGTTTTGAAATGTCCCAGGCCCATCTTTCCCAACAGGAACACCCTTTTGGAAAGACTTCTTTGAGGATCAATTCTGGAAACATTAGCAAAGCGTTCGGCACATACCATGCACATTATAAATGGCTGGTAAACAGAACGTAATAATATAATTAGATTTTTTAAGCTGTATTAGTTTCATACTGTGCTATTACAAGCATCACACAATGATTTAAAACAACAGAGGTGAGTGTACCTCAAGGTGTTCGATGTGAGATTTTTCCAAGCATTGGAAGGAGTCTCTCTGATATCTGCAGGGAAAAACCTTCCCTTGTCTTTGCTCAACTCTGGTGGTGGCGGGACAGCTTTGGCACCCCACGGCATCATGTCTTCTCCCCATATATACTTTCTTCTCATTTCTCATGTTTCTTTCTCTGTCTCTACACCCAAGTTCTACTGTTGTAAGGACACTAGTCGTGTTGGATTCTAGCCAAATGACTTCATTTTAACTTTATTGCTTCTTTAAAACTGTGCTCCCAAATACGGTCATGTTCTTAGGAACACGTAGCCAGGACTTCCACAGGTCTTTCGAGGGGGACACAACCCAGCCACACAGTGGGCAGCAAGTCATTTGGCTTGCAGTTGAGAAGGGGGCTTTGTTTTTCCAACCCTCACAGCTATGCTCACACCCCTTTTCTTTACGAGCAGCAGAACTGCATCATGTCTTGGTCTCCTGTCTCAGTCCCCTTTAGTGACTGGAACACTTCAGATAAAATATAGCTTCAGGCTCTTACCGGTCCCACAGTCTACAGCTTGGTGTGGTGTGCTGGTAAACCCAGCCCCGGAGGGGAAGAATAAACAATTAAAAGGCCCTGGCTTGCGGCATTTGCTGCTTCCCACTGTGTAGTAAGTGCTATATTGAGTAAGCCCACATTGAGTAGCTGACTCAAGCTACTCAAGGAACAGGAACCATTCTCAGTATTACCGTGGAAGTATTGCCCCTCCTCCTCCCATTCTCTTCAACCCTCTAGTGTGTTCTTCCCCCAAATCTTCAAGGACAGGGTGATACTGAAGAACTGGAGAACTGGCAGCTGTGGACAGCAACCCTGACGTGGTATTTGCGGCAGCTTGCTGCAGCGTGCCTTCCTCCAGCGCAGCAGGCTTTGGTCGTCAGGGCCAGCAGGTATTCAGGTGTGACACCATTGCTGAGTTCCAAAGAGACCTTCCCCTTCGCAGTGTCTGATGTGGCCCTGATCTTCACCTTGGGCTTCTTTTGCCCTTTCTGTGCCCTATCCTTAGAAAAATCAACCTATAGGCATTTTGTAAGTGAGGTCTCCTCAACCACTGGCCAGCCCTTGGGTGGGAAATCTGCAAGAAGAGTTTTGTCCCCTTCCCTTTTTCTCATTATCACATAGAAAATGTCAGCCAAATAGCTTTGCTAATAATGTCTTGGGAAATGCAGCGTCTTCCACTTACGACTCAGACATTTGCCTCTTCCCATAGTCATCAACTTCAAGACAGGAGACTGTTGTTAGCAGGTAACCAAGGGGTGGTGAGGGATCAGGCAGTTTGGAACCAGCAACAGTACTGGACAGAGCCGGTCCTAAGCCCGTGTCCACATGAGAAAAAGCACGGGAAGGAATTGTTTTCACACGATGAATTCTCCCAAACATCATCTCCCTTCCAACAGGCTCTACTATGACTTACTGATAAAGATGGTGAAAGGAAGAGTTGGACCAGCATGTGTGAAGCCCCACTTCCATTTCCATTACCTCAGCACTGGCAGCAACAATAACAACAACAACAACGGGGAAAAAAAAAGATTGTCCATTCATTTGGTCTTTTTCTGGAAGAAGTCAGAGATTAGGACTCTTATGGCCTAAAGTCAGGTCTTTCAATCTAAAAAGGGTATGATTTTATTAACAAGGCTCTCCCCAGTGGGCAGGATGCACGATTGGGCAAACTCTGGGGACAAAAGGAATAATAAGCAACATTGTCATATGGAAAAGAATCTGCTTTTCACGGTGCCCTGCAACACTGTTACTCTAGTAGTGGAGAAAATTTGAGTTTAATAAGAATGAGCACTGTTTAACTTGCCTTCCAAGGCCCAGAATGTAACGCACGTCCCAAGGAGAATGAATCCACAGGCCTCTCTCCTTCACAGAGCATGCGGCCAGGACTGCACAGCACTGAAGAGAGAGAGCAACAGTTGACCTTTGGGAGATGTGACGATACCCTAAGCAATGACAGAGAACAGGGTTTGTTGCTGTTTCTGTGAGCTTGCTGAACTAAGGGGAGGGGGCAGGGAGCCAGGAGGAAATGCTATAGCAACACTGGGGATAATGCAGGCCATTTTCAGTCTTCTCTTGTTCTGTCTCCCACCCAGCCATGTCCCTTTTGGCTTTTTCAATGGAGATGCTTACTCTGTTAAGACAGAAAACCACACCTGTGTTCTCAGACGGATATTATAAGCTGTTGACATATAAATGCTCAGTTAACATTTTTTTTTTTGCTCAATTCTAAGGAGTGGGGATGAATATGGTGTTTGTTTCACCATGGGAGGACAGAAGGGAGACTGCGTGGGAGGTGGAAGGCTAGGGTAGTTCCCCCAGTCAGGAGCTAACAGTCTGCCCTGAACAAACACTAGCTCCCAAGAAGGTAAAGAAACCTCAGCGCAGACAGAAAGCAGAGGTTCTGCACTGACATCTGAATTTTATTATTAATACTGTTGGTGTTATTATTTGCCACTGGGGAACCAAACAGAAACACATAACACAGCTTCCACGGACATCAAAAGCAGGATGCTCCCCTCGCATCGGGACTCGGGACTCGGGACTCGGGACTCGGGTATGCATTGCTGTATACATAGGCCCCTGAGAATAAAAGCACCAACTTTATTTATTTTCAGAAGCTTGGAAGGTACTGTTGAGTTCTGGAGCCAACTTGAGGGAAGCCAGGACCACCTTACACCAACTGCTACAAACAGCTACCACCATGTCCAGCCTTGATCCAAGAGAGGGTGGGCAGCAGGTGCCTGGAGGTGGCCAATCCTTTTCCAGAAGCTTCCATCTGTCACAGAACAGGGTGACTGCACACAGCTAGTGAACCAAAGCCAATGTATACTAATACGAGAAACATACTCACTGTGTCCTGCTGACCCGATTGGCCAGGATACTCTTCCTGCCCAGGATCAACAGCACAGTGAGAGGGAAAATCGCCTTTGACTGGAGCTTTAGATGTCTGTCCTTGGAAGATACATTTCTAAAAAGGGGAGACAATACAAAGTTGGGGGTGGGGGAGCAGGCTGTGCTACTCTGAGTTCCGCATCCCCCTTCTCCGGGAAGCCCACAGCTGTTTCCCAGCCCTCTGGTCTTAGCAGCAAGGCATTAAGCAGCCATCTTCCGCGTCTGAAATCCAAACCCACAAACACTGACCAGCATTTCTGCTGGCCTGGGTACATTTTGCATTCCCACAAGATGAAGGAACATGGGATTTCATGGAGCACTCCAAGGACACTCCTACTTAAGCACACATTTTCAGAAAACTTGTGCTTTCCTCAATAAAATAAAATGAAATGCTTTCTTTCATTATTTGTTTTTGTTTTTTGTTTTTTGTTTTTTCCCACAGCAGACTAAAAATCTTTTACGTTCCACAAAGGATAATCATGGACACACAGCTCTTAACTACTTTAAAATGTTCAGGGCAAAGCTACACTGAACACACCTTACACTCCAGAAAGAACAGCGTGTCCATCCTTAGGAGACGTGCACGGGTGGAGATTGACGCTTCGTGCTCTGCCTGCTTTTTCCAACCAACTTCCTGTGGGCATGTACTTCACTCCTATTCGTGAGGTATTTCCCACTTCTCTTCTCTGAGCACAGGGTGGGTGGGAAGGGGAAAGATCTCGTTCCTGCCTGTTAAGAAGAACTGTGAACAATACCCCCACACTAAAAGATGGATAACCAGGAAAGACTGTGACGAACTGGCTTGATCATAGTCTCGGGTGACACACAGGAACCTTAGGATTGATGGCGCATTGACCCAGCACGGGCTGGCCATGTGTATCTTTGGGTATCACGTTGAAGTATGACTGGATGGAAAGAAAAGACAATGGCGACAGAGTAAGTGGGGAAAGCCAGAGTGGCCTGTTTCTACGGATTCTTCTTGGTCCCTCTAAACCAGGCTTGTGTCCCCTCCCAGGTGTGGGGAAGACCACATCGGAAATGGCGTTCTGTGATCTCTTATCACCCAGCTGCAGTCGGAGACTTTGCTTACGGGCCAGCTGGCTCCAAGACTGTAGGGAGCAATATTTTTAGCTTCGTGGCCTTACTTTGGAGAAACAAAGTTCCAAGATCCATGATCTACTCAGGAGAGGAGGGTTTCCGACTTCCTGCGGGTGGTCTTGCAGAGGGAGGAGGAATGGGAATGAGAGACAGGACGATGGGGAAAGATCCGTGAGCAGACATGTTGCTTCAGGAGTCCTCTGGAGCCTTGTTTACTTTGGAGTCATGATTTCTAAACCCTGGTGTGAGGCCGGATACTTCCTTGTGTGAGGCAATCTCATAAAGCAGAAATAAATGGCCCCTTCCAGCCTGGAGCATCCGTTTGTTCTTAGAAACCTCACAAGGCCATTGTTCTCTCTGCCCTGCGTACTGACTCTGTCTCGAGGGTGCCCAGTCCCACTGTCCTAGATGGAGGGCCACAGGCACGGGGAGAGGGAAGAAGAGGAAGCTGGGAATCTGATCCTCCCCTCCTTACATTGTGGGAAAGCTCTTAAGCATTCTAAAATACCCAAACCTTCTAAGGGAAAACCAGTCATAAAAATTAGACAGAAGGTAAATTGAGGATGGGGTTCGGCAGAAGATGCTGCAAACAGAAATAGCCACAGAACCACATAAAACCAGTCATATGAACTGTGGAGCGCAATCATTGCTTACATTTTCTATCAAAGTTAAAAAAAAAAAAAAAAAACTAACAAAACCTAGCCATTTTTCTACCCCATTTTGACCGTGAAGAGTAAAGGCCAAGCCAGATCATATTCATTAGTTCTTGCCAACGGCTCTTGACGAGCAGCAGACCTGGAGGGGGCTATCGGGCTGTCCTTTTCCTAGCAGCAAGCCAACAGAATGCCATTGAGGAAGTTGCTTCCACTGTACCAGCATGGAAAACGCCCCTGAGAGCCCAGGCAAACACCAACGCGACAGGACAGCTGTGCTAGCAAACTCATGAAGTCAACCAGCCTCCACCATCTCTTTCACCAGGCATTGGCGTGTCTGAAAGACGACAAAAGTCTTCTCATTGTCTCTTTCTTCAGATCTTCCCTCTCAACACTCTGCCTCCACTCTCAACATGGACAACTGCTCTACAACACTCTCAGAAGGTGCGTGCGCCTGCCTACGACGGTCATGTCAAAGTCAGTAAAGATTGCGGCCGGAAGAGGCAGAAGACGGTTTGGCCCTCAGCCCCAGCAACACAAATCCAAAACAGAGAAAAGAGAGCACGCGCTCTCATGCTCCACCCTCCTTCCTGCGGCCTCTGCCAGGCAGTTACACCACCTTGGCAGAGCCAGAGCTGTGGAGGAAGGGACTGGATTCCTTACCATGGAGGGCTAGGAAGTCATGCAGCTGAGATTAACAGCTTCCTCCAAACACAAAGCAGTGTCTGAGGAACCCAGCCGTACACCTGCTCTTGTTTTTCTATTAGGCCAGTGATGGGTGGAGATCCCAGCTTCCTTATGGAGGACATCTGTCCTTTTCATAATCCCTGCTTAATTGCAGTAACTTGACTGCTTCTCTGTTCAAGCACTGAACATTCTTTTCAATGAATGTCATTACCCACTCTCCCCCAAAGAGTCTATCTTTTCTACAGATAAAGACTTGTGCTTTAATTTTAAATTAACCTTAACAACAGCAACAAGCAAGCAGACAACAATAACCAGACCTCCCAGAGCATTGTTTAAAGATCTGAGTTTAGTGTGCATGAGTTTTTTTAATCACTTCTGTCCACCAGATGGCGCTGTCGCTAACACAGGTAGAAACTCTGGAACAGCAGTGATGGCTAAATAAATACCAAGGAGTGTTTCTCTGTTTCCTGAGATCTCACCATTGTTTTAACAAGTACCGTCTTCCTGCTTAACCCACTGGGCACCCGACAACCATCTCTGTGGAGTTCCATCATCTATATTCTTTAATGTATCCCACGCAAGGCCAAAGCTGTCAAATGCGTCGAAGTGTAATGCTTTGAGATGAGCCCTAGATACCTAGTGGGGTAAGTTGGTTACTACAGGACCACAGATGTAGCAGAAAATGTCACTCTATCCAGCAATCATGCCAGTGTTAAGCCGCAGCTCTGACCTGTACCTTTGGAGAAGACAAAGACATCTGCTTGCTCAGGTCCGAGGGTGGTATAATTACAAGGAAAATATGTTAAAAGACAACCAGAGAGGAAGCGACCTCAAGGTTTCTTAACGTGGCATGAAGGACTGAAAAGAGGGATACGGCTTTGAAAATGACAGGAAGAGTCAGAGAAGGGACTGGGCGATCCCATTCTTATGTCCCTGGCTTTTGTGCTCCTCAGACGTACATGTGATCATCTCCTCTGTACTTCCAGCATTGAATTCATGATCTGTCTGTTCTGATCCATGAGCTGTCTACTACAAGTCAGTGCATGGTTCGATCTGCGTATTCACTTGCAAAATTCAGGAAACTGTAAGAGGCCTTGAGTCATCTTTCACCCCCACTCAAGATGGTCTACCAACATATTCTCTAGGGTGGTAAATTTCCAAGTATGGTCCTCACCCTACCACATAGGAAACAGAGATGCAGATTGTTGGGTCCCACCAAGACCGACCGAGTTGGGTGTCCAGAAACCCCCATTTTAAATACCCACCCAGCGATCCAAAGTCTGTTCCAGCTTAGAAACTGAGACCCCTGTTCTACGGTTTCACATTGGAGCTACTTCATGGCCTTGTAAGTATTCCTCCCCACAAGAAGCACTGGTGTGCATGTCAGCTATAGCACGCTGGTTCAGATCCATCTTCAAACAATTAATCAGGACTACTGAGTACAAGGCTCTGGGCATTCTTTACAAAGCTTCCTTACAAGGTGAAGGCTGACTCGTACTGCTTGCTCAGTGTTAGTCCTGTACACGAAGCAGGGGGACTGGTTCTTTTCAATGAAAATCTGCTCTTGTGATTCCCCCTTTTCAAGCCAGCTAGGCAATGTCCACATTTGTTTAGGCTTAGAGGCAAAGCAATGATCCACTCCCAGCCCTGACTCCACATGCCTCCCCAGGTCTCTCTTCACAGAGGACTTCCCTTAGGTCTGCCCCAGAGGGTTCCTCAGATGCTCCTTCCCTGGGTCTCTGGTTCCCATCACCATTTCACCTAGCAGTCATCACTCTCCTGGGACAGATTTCAGACCCATCTTCTTTCCCCCACCTTCCCTTTCCCAGTAAAGATGAGTTGGGGAGAATCCCGGTTCCTCCTTGCCTAAGAAATCCTGGTTTACCGCTACCCCACACAATTAACAATACCCATTTTCACTTCAAATGATGCCTTGTTCTGGACAACAAATTATATAACCCTTTCACCTACTTGATGTTATCCCACCTGGCCCACTCCCTTCTTTGTGACTTGTGACCCTTTGCAAATTGACCTTCCTTTGTGACCCTGTTTCTGGTTCATTTTCCTCACTGCGGCAAACTGCAGACACAGGGGGAGCTCATCAGACAACTGTTGAATGACTGGCCAACCTTTGTCCTTTTTAAAGAGGAACACTAATTATTATGCCCATTTTATAAAGGGAAACCATCTACAGAGGAGCAAGTGTCTCACCACGATAACACGGGTCCTAGATGGTATGGCTGGGATCTGAAATCCCAGGTAGGGCATTTCCCAGGCTCAGTTCCGCCAAGCAGGGAGAAGGCTCCTTCCCATCTGATTCAAAGGGACTCGGCAGCAGCCCTGGTTGGAGCTCTGCCCTGTTCGAGTACAGCTGAACTCAGTTGGAAAGCTACAGACATTTCTTTCTCATTGAACTGGCAATCTGCTCCGAGGAAATGAAGCCTGTGGTGCTCTGACTCCAAAGGGCAAATGTGTGGGAGAAGCCAGAGATCAAACAGGCAAATACACTTGTGACAGAATTTTTCATGAGCAGAATTCAAATGTTACCATTTGAACCCCAGCTTCTCTCCCTTGGATGGGAAAGAGAGAACAAAGGGTAAGGGGAAAGGCAGCTGTTGGTGAATAATCTGGAGGCAGATGAGTGGCTCACGCCTGGGGACAAAGAGGAGGGACAGCCTGGGGGCTGGTGCCTGGTCACAGGAGAAGGCCCTGCAGCAGAAGCTGAGAGGTCCCCTTTCCCGTAGTCCACACTCGCAGGAAGACTAAGGGTTCCCAGAGCCCAACAGCATCCCGTCAGCCTGAGCAGGCTGGCCTTCCTCTTAACTGATAGTTACAAATTGTAGCTCCGAAGGTCTTTTTCCCTCCGTTTCTGTTTCCCATCTGCTAATGGAGCAAACGGAACCGACAAGACCTTTAAAAACACTCTCACTTCCAATACATGGGACCCTCTCACCCACAGAACGTGATTCGTATTTGATACAGGGAGTCCCGCCTTGGTGTTCCTGATTTCATTAATAAAATGGATTTAGGAACAGACTGAAATGGAACCTTGAGGACAATTTTATTAGCGTTTCTAAGAAAAATCCCAGGGCAGGCAGGCTATAAATCTCAGAAGCTGCCTAGAGGGAGAAAAATGAAGGGGGGGGGGGAACAAAAACAAAAACTGTGCCATTTGAGTTACAGGTGTGTGGAGTCTCATCGCATGGCTGGGAGGGGACTTCAGAAAGTGAGGAAGGAAGCCCAGAGTGCAAGATATACTTGGGTTCTGGTCAGCATCCGAAAGGAAGAGACAGGAAAAAAGCAAAGGAAAAAAAAAAATAAATTGCCACTTTCCGAACTGGGACTGAGAGAGGTGGACAGACCCAGGCACACCACATGGCAGCTGCCATTACAGTCATTCCCTAGGCGTCAGGGACTCTAGGAAGGAGGTATACAGAATTTTACTAAGTGGGGAAGTATCTTACAGCCTTAACTTGGCTTAAGAACCTGCCTTTCTGGAGGTGGTCCCTTTGCTTTGTCCTTGACCCCCAGGCACCTGAAAGTTAGGCCACCACCAAGCCAGGGTATCTGTCCTCTAGAGCAGATGGACTTTTCCTATACTGGGCCCTTGTTGCCGCTCTACAGGGGAAATGTATGGAAGGCGGGAGCTCATGCGTGTGTGCGTGCACACACACACACACACACACACACACACACACACACACACAGTGAGCAATTCCTCTCTCACAGTCAGGACAGGCAGAGCTTACTCGTACTAGTACCCAGACCCTGTGGCATCTGATTCTTGATAAAGTCTTTCATGTCCTGTCCAGCCTGCTTTGAAGTCTAAATTGAACCATAAAGTTCAAAGTGAAATGAATTCAGAGCTGGATGAATCATTCCATTGTTTTTCCTTCTTTCTCCCTCCCTCTCTCTCTGTCTCACTGGGCCCTTTCTTCCTTTGTTTTACCACAGGTTGAACCGATGCTGCACCACTAAGTTACACCCTAGGTTCTGTCCCTGTGTTTTATTTTGAGCCAGGGTCCCACTAAGTTACCAAGGCTGGCCTTGAACTTACTCTTTAGACCAGGCTAGCCACGAACTTAAAATCTTCCTGGGACCAGTGAGATGGTTCAGTAAACCTGCTGATCTGAGTTTGATCCCGGGAACTCACAGTGGAAGGAAAAGAGCAGCCTCCAAAACTTACTTCCTTATTCCCACATGCATGTGATGGTACAGGTGTGAACGTACACACGAGAGCATGCGAGCACACACGCACGCGCACACACACACACACACACACACGCATGCACACACAACATTTAAATGGACAAGCCAATTAAAACCATCTACCTTTTTCAGCATTCTGAGTAGCTGGCATTTGAGGCCTACACCACCAGATGGAAGCTTTCAGGCCTGGCTTCTATTAATTTTAGACTATTGATTTTAACTGGCAGTAAACTGGGTTGTTATTATAAAACACAGAAAAAGTTATCAATGGTGTTTTTAATTGTTTTAATGGGTTAAATTGTTTCTATTAAAATTATTCATTTTTAATTTTGGATAATTAAATCAGGTTGCAGTTCACATTCACAGAACAATATATTGGGCATGTGCCTATTGAATCAGAACATTTCATAATATTTAAGTAAGCACTAGAAATGAGAAGTTCTGTGGTAGAAACTGCTAGAACACTGAGCCGAATTTGACACTGATGGCTGCATGTCTTGGCCACGTGTCCATGCTGTTCCCCAGGAGCGCCTGTAACATCTCCAGAAAGAGCCTGAGGTAAACGTGATGTGTGGTGCCTGCACACACCCAGGCTTGAATTTTAAGAAACTGGCCGCATTTGCTTTCTGCCTGGGAACAGCCACCGCTCTGGGAGGAAGCCAAAGAACCACACCCACAGGCTACCGGGAGGTGGTCAAGCTGACAGCCACAGCAGAGCTCCAAGTCTACAGCCAGCATTCACGGCCAAACATGGGTGAGGGATCCTGGTTGCTGCCTCTGAGTCGCTGGAGGTGAACTGCCCCAGCTCGTGCCGCGTGGTGGAGAGATGAGTTCCCAGCCAGCCCTAGCCAAATCTTCCTCCTCTGTGACTAGGGTGAATGCTGCCATCTTTAGCCCCTGAGAATAAGGTGGAGTTTTCTATGGGAAACAGGGAGCAGGGAAAGAAGTTCCCTTTATGGCCTCACAGTACCCCCAAAGCTAGCATTGCCATCAGTGTCATACAGGGGGCAGCTTGCGACTGCTCCCATTCTACTCCTTGTCTGAGCACAAGTCGAAGATATCACCTCCCTCACTGATGCACTCTGACCAACGAAATGTGATCAGAATTTGTATGTTAATTATGGGACGGAGCTTTAATGTCGGTGATCCACCAAACCCCACTTCCTCTGTCACACGGAGGAAGACCCCAAGGTCTTCATATCCGAGCTTCAAATCTCCCAAATGGTGAGCAGGGATATGCTGGACCCATGCTGGCCATACAACAGGAAGAAGGATGTCATCATTTAAATCTTAAATGTCCCCCAAGGCCAGTGTTAGTGAAGGCCATTCCCCTGTCCATGGCAGCTATTGGAAGGTAGTGAAACCCTTTAGGCATGGGGTTTGGTGGGAAGAAGTTAGGTCATTCAGGACATTCTGTTGAAGAGGAACCTTGACTCCTTTCTCTCCTCCACACTCCAGCTACGAGGTAAGGAACTAGCTATACCACACCTCCCCACCATGTTGTATTCCCTTCAAAACCAGAGCCATTGGAACAATGGATCTACATAACCATGAGCTAAAACCTCCAAAATTATGAGGTAAAATGAATGTTTTGTCTTCATAGATCATTTACTTCAGGAATTCCTTACTGACTAATATGGAAAAATAATCATTTCCCCAGGTCAAACTGAAGGGCCCAGACCCTAACCCACCCCACCACCCTTTTTGGCAGCCAGGACAGAAGGCAGAAAAGACCTAGCAAGATGTAGGCCCTTGACTCAGCAGAACGTGTTGTGCCTGTGACCTTGCTTGACCTTGTCCTAACTACTGGGAGAGTCAGAAGTTCTCTGGTGACCCTTGGACAGGATTTACTGTCACTGGTGGAACGCAGTAACCGCCCCAGGATGGCCTCAGGTAAAGCAATCTTTCGGCAGCTGCAGCTGATCAATCAGCTCAGGACAGGCTCCCCCAGTGGGGAGGGGCACCCATCCTGAGACTGTTACTATGCAACTAGCAGACCCGCAGACACCCCTCCTTCCTCTCTCCGCTAATGTATACCCTGCCCCACTGCAGTTCGGGGTCCTTCCTACTCCACCCGTTGTGTCGGACAGACAGAGGACCGGAGTTAACTCATAATTAAAAAGACTCTTTGCTTTTGCATTGTATCTGATCTCTTGGTGGATTTGGCGGGTCCAGACTCTGGGCACAACAGAACCACTGTGATTTTAAAGTTATTTGTTGCTACTGTGTATGACCAATAGTGGCCCTGCTGACATCTGGAGTCAGACAAGTTTGCATTGCTGGAGCTATGCTATGCATTTAGGATTTAGTGACATTGTGACCTCTACTCACCAGATGCCATTAGCATCCCCAAACTGTGCCACTCATCCCTCAGTGACAGCGGAGGATGAGAACAGTTATTGGCTACTGGTCTAGACTGCTTTACTTGATACAACCACCACCAAATAGAAGAAATGATTTGCTTCCTTGTCGCACTTTGAAAACTACTAATGCACACACCGGTGTAGCTCGCATGTAGCGATTCATTTCCCACACAGGGTCACACAGATAACTGGACTCTCATCACCCTGAGAAGATGTCAAGACGATGCAAAATATTGGGTTCTGTGCCAAGATCCACTGGAACTTGAGCTTTCTATGAGTGACTCAATCAAGTGAGGTGAGCAGAATTTAGTAAATTTCAGTAACATGGGCATGAAGTTCCCCTGCAGAGTTCTTGTATTAAAAACTTGGCCCCAACGACCGTAGAGATGGCTCAGCAGGTAAAGGCACTAGCTGCTCTTCGAGAAGACCCTAGTTCAATTCCCAGCAGTCACATGGTGGCTTATAAACATCTGTAACTCCTGTTCCAGGAAATCCAGCACTCCCTTCTGGCCTCTGTGGGCAACATGTATGCACATTTACACCCGCATATATGCAAGAAAACACCCATATACTACAAGTAAATAAATAACTAATCAATTAAAGAAAACTTGGCCTATAATGCGACAGTGTTAGGAGGTGTGGGTCAGGTCATAGCAACAGTTAGATCAACAAGACTGATGTTATCTTTGTGAGCATAAGGTTATCACAGAAGTGAGGTTGAACCCCTTTCGTTCACTTCGTCTTGCAAGTATGTTCATTTGCCTTTCAAATTATGGGATGATACAGACCCTAGCCAAATGTCAATATACTAATATTGAACTCACTGACTTCCAGAGCTGAGAAGTAAGCTTCCCTGTCTTCTAAATTACCCAGGTTCAGTTATTCTGATATAGTAGCAGACAGCAAACTGAAACAATTTCCAATGATGGGGATAAATGACGGCTGAGATCTACCCCACTCTGTGTATAAAGCAAGCTTCACTAGACTTTGGATCCTAGAGAGAGTAAGGTTTTCATTCATCTGCCTGAATGGCAGCTATTTAGAAAAGTTTGTGCCAAGCCTGGGAACTACTATGATACAGATTTGGGTGAGTGCAGGGCTCTGGGTTCTCGAATCACACTGAATGAGACTAGGAAGGCAAGGGCATTCTGCTTGATATCAACTTAAAGGATCATCCCGGGGAAATCCTGGAAAGCTACCTCAAGTCAGTGGAGGAGGGGGAGTAAAAGAAATACAAACAACGGCTGTACAGTTTTATGTTATGACAACTGTCCCTTAAGAAGAAGCTGGAAATTTTGTGGCTGATCTGAACCAAACTGCTACCCCTTTCAAATGGCACAAAACTGCTATGGAGTAATCCTCTTGAACACTGTCAAGATTTGTCACTTGAATTGGTTTAATAAAACACTGACTGCAGGTGGCCAGACAGGAAATATAGGTGGGGCAACCACGCTAAGGGTGATGGGAAGGATAAGGGTGGAGTCAGAGGAGATGTCAGCCAGCTGCACAGGAAGCAGAACATGTAGAAAATGGGGTAACAAGCCAGGAGCCACATGGCAAAGCATAGATAAGAAATATGTGTTAATTTAAGGGTAAGACTTCCCTAGTAATAAGCCTGAGCCATTAGCTGAATATTTATAAGTAATAGTAAGCCTCTGTGTCAGTTATTGGGAGCAGGTGACTGGGACAGGAAAATGCTGCCTATGCAAAACCCCTAAACTCTAATATGTGGGCCCATGGAAATGCTAATCAATGTGTAGTGGGCATCAATTAGAAGTATTTAAAATATAATTGACAGAATACAGAATTGTTCCGCACCACCCCATGCTCCCAATTTACTCAGGAGATCTTGTCTTTTTCTACATCCCATGTAGATTAGATTCATGTATGTCTCTCTTAGGGTCCTCATTGTTGTCTAGGTTCTCTGGGATTGTGATTTATGGACTGATTTCCTTTGCTTTATGTTTAAAAACCACTTATGAGTGAGTACATGTGGTAATTGTCTTTCTGGTACTGGATTACCTCACTCAAAATGATGTTTTCTAGTTCCATCCATTTGGCTACAAATTTCAAGATGTCATTTTTTTTCCTGCTGTGTAGTACTCCATTGTGTACCACATTTTTCTTATCCATTCTTCAGTCAAGGGGCATTTAGGTTGTTTTCAGGTTCTGGCTATGATAAACAATGCTCCTATGAACATAGTTGAGCACATATCCTTGTGGTATAATTGAGCATCCTTTGGGTGTATACCCAAAAGTGGTATTGCTGGGTCTTGAGGTAGGTTGTTTCCTAATTTTCTGAGAAATTGCCATACTGATATACAAAGGGGCTGTACCAGCTTGCACTCCTACCAGCAATGTAGGAGTGTTCCCTTTACCCTACAATCTCTTCAGCATAAGTTGTCATCAGTGTTTTTGATTTTGGCTGGACACTAACTCTTCTAACCACCTGCAGGGCATACCTTTGTTTGACACAAGGTAAATGCACTTAGATGTGCATCCTAATGAAATAAGTTGAGAACATAAACACCACCCCCAGGTATCTAAACACCTGATTCACAGGCTTATTATGTACTCCATCATATCCCACAGTAACTTCAAGCATCTTGTAAACATTTTTACAATTTTTAAATAATTGTATATTTATGAAGTCTGGACTAAGTGTTACTATCGAAGAGAAATGAAATGTCCAGATACAAAGAGTATAGGGTTTTACATACTCATAACATTTGAGCTACAAGTTGGACTGTGAACTTCCTGGTAGCCAAAACACTAAGGAAAATATGCTTAATTACATGGTTCTGACCGTCCAGAAGGAAAAAAACATGCCATTGCTTACAGGAACAAAATTTTCCTGGCATTTAGACCCCAAACAAATGCCGTTGCACAGAGTTTCTCATGAGGAATGTTAGTTAGACAATCGTCTTGGTGTGTAGTTTGCTTATGCCTGGGATGCTACTGAAGAGTCCGGGGAAAGAAATAAAGGGATGCACATTAAGTACCACAGTTCTTTAACTGTCCTCAGATAACAAGAGTGAGAATGTCCCTAACATGCACAGCTCAGGAACACCTTCAAATTGCACCCAAGAAGCAAGGGGGAATAGTATTTTCTTGTCACCCTTAGTTTGGTTTTAGTGAAAATACAAGCACATATGTTTTCTGGAAACTTGAATTTGGAGATTATACATCCAGCTAATTGACTATTTCTGAAGTTGGCCACTGGTTCAACAAGTGGGACGTTGAAAAGACATTGAACAACTTCAACTTCATCATTAAACCAGAAAGAAAGTGATTTCCCCAAAAATCTAACAATAAAAAAACAATTATTTTTTAAAACAAGAATTTTGCCCAACTTACACACACACACACAGGTAGAAGTACCAGAAAACCATGGGTAATTAGGGTACAGAAGGCAGAGGTTAATAAGAGGGAAAAGAGGACTTCAAACAATGGGCTCGGCAGTCTCTGCAACCTCCCAGGGGAATCAAGCTTTGTGCTCACTCTGAGTGAGTCTGCCCTTGCACACTAACTAGACTACAGCACCTGGTAGTCCCTGGTGATTGCCCGCAGAAACACCAACCAGGCCAGACCTTTGTCAGACAAGCTCAGGTACACTCAGGGTAGCTTGGCCTTCGACTTCTCTTATGTATTATCCACTAAATCCTCAGTAAATACCCACGCCACCCATCTAAACCAAGAATAACTGCACTTTAAATCTCATTTTCAACATTTAGGGAGAAAAGCATAAATCAGCTGTACAGCCAGGACATGAAAAATTTGCTAAATGTGTTTTGTTTCTTAACAGTTTGCCAACGTGTACAGATTCTTGTGTGCTTATTATTAAATACATAATGCCACCCTTCCCTCTAAAGTTATTCAACATGAAAATTGATAGCACTATTTGCTTATTCTGTTTTCTGCCTAACATCTCAAAATATTCTCTACAACCCAGAAAGGGCAGGGGAGGGGGAGGGGCAGACTTATTTTCAGTGTCGTAAAGTATGGGAATGTCAAATTAGGGAGTGAGCACCACTAGAATAGTTCTCTAATAAAAATAACCAGACTTTTGAGTCACTTCTCATTACTGGATTTATTTATAGAGTTCTCTGTTGTTACTCAGGAGATGAGAAGGCAATAAATTGCTAAGCAAAATACACCAAGAATACATTTGAAATTCGAGCAGATTGGAAGGCAGGCTGCACACAGCATCTTCAAGGTCATGGCGTGATAGAGCTAGAAACATTTCAGTAACAATGCTCACCCAAGAGTACCCACAGCTAGCACTCTACCGGTGAGAATCCCTTTAGAGAAAAAAAAAAGTAAAAGATAGAAATAGATTCCATGCATCTCAATTTGCCAGCTGCAGTTCTAGTTAGCATACAATCCCAGGGGCCAGCCATTGAGCAGAGTAACACAAGAATCGCACAGGGCCAGGGGTAACCTAATATTTATTCATGAAATACTCTTGTGAGTGGTAGCATTGAAAAACAATTTGGGAAGCTGTATAAAACTAAAGGAAAATAAAGATCCCTAAGCTAAGTTTCTTCGTGTGTGTGTCAACGTTCTCTGTCCCTTCGTCCTATTTGACAGAGAAGTAGCAGTCATCCAAGAGGGCTTTGTGCATTCTGAACTCTAAGATGCCTCTATTCTACCAGTCATTCTGCATTCATTATTGATGAAGATAATTGGAAGAAACCTAGCTTCCCCAGGACATCCTAAATAGAGTAAAAAAAAAAAAATCTGAAGATGGATCCAACTGTTTTATGGAGTCATCAAACTTTACTTGAACAATCTGGATGTTCTGTATATATAGGACACACAAATGATAGTCAGCAGAAAATGATACCGGAAACTTGAGTGAAGGCACAGCATCATGGGAGTATCTCTGGTTTGACTTGGACACGCTCCAATCCTGAATGAGATTGTAATTTTGAGGAGGTGCCCTGTTATCCATAGATTCATGCTGAGAAATCCTCCTGTCCCCCTCTCACCTTGGAGAGACACTATTTAATGCCAAGTAGAACTTCCCAAGACTGCTATATCTTCACATTTCTTTTGGGAGGGATTCGAATTTGAAGTAGAACTGTGGGCACGAATTGGCCACACTTACACTGCCACTCCCAGGATCAGAAGAGCTTGACGTCATTGTTTTCAGTGCTGGAAGTGCAAAAGGGAAGAAGTTAAAAGACACGGGGAAGAGAGGGCAAAGCTGGAGCCAGGCTGCATTCCCCTACTCGTCAGATGTGAGGAAGTGACAAAGATCTGAGTAATGAACTACTGGGCAGGCGACAGAGATCTGCTTAAGATCACTCAGTGAGCAGATAGCAGAGTTTCTGGGAAGCAAATACGGCAATTCTTCTGCGTAAACAAATAAAAATTTATGCAAGGCAATGTAGTAGGGAGGTGCAGGACGGGCTGTGTTCATGCTTCTTGACCTCGGCGCAATGTGGGCTAACGCGGAGCAAAGTTAGATAACTGACATATTTCTGGAGTCACCCACCAAAGAAATTGACCCAGGAAGGCTGTGATGTTCCAGGAATTTGCTTTTCTGCTAAGACACAAGCCACAGTGTGCACAGACCACAGCCTTCTCTGGCAGCATGGTGCTCTTTCCTAGTTGTGCTCATTTGGAGAATGACCTGGGCTCCCTGAATCTTATCATCTCATCCTTGAATTGAAGATGAATTGACTGGCCTGAAGATTAAGTGAGTTGATATGCTTGTGGTTCTTAGGACACAATAGAACCTGACATGTTCTTAGGTTTTCATCTGGTCGGAGGGAAGAGGTAGGACCCATGGGATCGTGGCCCAGTAATAATCCATGAGTCCAATTTTACAGCAGAGGTTCCCAACTTGGAGTGGGCAGCCAGCACCTGAGGACACAATATTATAAATGAGATTCCTGGCCCCATCCTTAAGTAAAAAGTCTGAGCGGCACTTATAGGACTTGCTTAGAGCCATACGATTCTGATATCAAGCCAACTGAAGCCTGACTGACTTGAAATTGTGAGCCTGAGATTTCCACATTAGAGTCCTGCACAGCAGAGAACAGAGGGTGGAGAAGAGAACACGAAAGATTAAGCTTTAAATCAGGAGCAGCAGAAGTGAAGTGTGAGGACACGAGAGAAAAGCTCACCAATAAGACAGGAGAGTTCAACATGAATAAATGCTCAGATTGCACATATATGTGTGTGTGTGTATTAAAAACTATATTCAAATATAAGGTCTAAATAAATACACATATATGTTCATAGCCTCTCATTTTGTAGAAATAGTTCATCTCTTTAATGAAGTGGTTGGTTAGTGATCTTTATAGCAGAATAGGAATAAAGAAGTATAAAGGGATTAGGGAAATTCCAAAAGCCACAGGTCCTCAGAAAGTCCCCAATACAAACTGCTTTTCCCAACCCAATGGCAGTGATGGAAGCCGGAAGAACACCCACCAGCCAGCTTGGACAGGAACTATAGAGGAGGAGGGTGGTTTCTATTCTGAGAGACCCATCCCCCAGCTTCTTTCCAGATCTCCAGCACCACTGAAACTGTGTTACTCAGAATCCCAGACAAAGGAAAGAGTCAGGGTAACACAGGCTCAACAGTAAACACAAGCAATGGTATCGATTATAATTCCTGACTATGTCCAGAAAACCATACCATACTTAGTCCTTTCAGAAGTGTTGGAAATCCCCGTTTCAGTAAATGCTCTCTGGCTTCCCTCCCAGCTCAGCATAGGAAACACAGCCTAACTGCAAGTCGGGTGATTGCTGCCCCTAGGCCTGACCCACTGCCTGTGTCTACACTGAAAGCAGCTCTGCACCCCCAGAGATGCTCAGACTCCAGGACACTTCCTGCCTGCAAGACAGTTCACTCAGCTTTCAGACTCTGTCTGGAAAAGTCCAAGAGCATTGCTTCTTTGTCGATTGCTTTTAGTCACGGGTGAGATCAATAGACAATTGGGAGGATGAGGTCATGGGTATCCCTGTTTGAGATTCTTTACCTTGCTGTGAAGAGATCAGAAAATACGCCCACAAAAGCATGTGGGCATGCATGCACATATGCAATGCACACACGCACAGGCACACACGCACATGCACATACACACAGGGAATAGATGTGGAGCAGAGTGGAGAGAAGTCACTAGTGCTAAAAAATAATGGCATCCCCCCCAAAATCCCACAGGAGGAAAATAAGTGGCAGGAGGTAAAGACAGACTACAGCACCAAACACGGCACTGGTATGCTAATGCCTGCATGGCCATAATTTGGTCCACTTGTTCTCCATTCCAAGCCAACACTCCTCTCCCTTGAAACTCCAGGTTGTAACGATGTTTACGGCTGAGATCGTCTGAGCTCAGACACAAATGCCGCGTAGAGAAATAAAACAAAATGAAACCACTTAGTCATTGTTCCTGGTGAACCAGTTTGGCAAGAGTTAACCTAGTCCCTCCCATAAAGCTGAAACTATTTGGCACACAGTTTAGCCAGGAAGTTGCTCTGCTGCAAGTTAGTTGACCCCAATCATGCTGCCCCAGAAACTTGTGTCTTCACGGGGTGAGCTCTTTCTAATCAACTAGAAATGGCAGTATTGCACACTGTCTTTTGCCAGGACTCGTGTTTCCTGATGAATCTCTCTCTCTCTCTCTCTCTCTCTCTCTCTCTCTCTCTCTCTCTCTCTCTCTCTCTCTCTCTCATGTGAACACACATGTCCTGAGTTTTGACTTCTTGTCCTTTTGGTGCACTGGTTCCAGTGGGCTACAGAGCTGTGACTTTCCACCAGGCGAGCCAGCTTTGCCTTTTGACTCCGAGAGTGGTTGGAGAATTACAAAACAATTAAGCTAAACGTGACTATGCTGTAAACAGCCACAGGGCTGGAAAACTGGTGGATCCAGAAATTTCCATGCAAGAGAACAGGGACAGAGATTTTGTTGCAAAAGGAAGTGTTAGAGGTAGCAACCCTGTCGTGTGACCTGAGCCAGTGACTGCACAGTAATTGTTTAACCTTAGATTACACCCTAAAGACAAATAAAACAAAGTCCAGTTCTTGGAGAATAATTTCAATAAGATTTCGGGGGGGGGGGGGGG